>NW_015395569.1:16514-17869 GCF_001527695.2 Protobothrops mucrosquamatus | reverse complement strand
GGCTGTAAAAATCTGAGCGATCACAACATGTCAGCAAAGAGAAAATTTTAATGGCTTTGCTGTCGTCTACTGATCCCCCAGATTTTTGCAGCCCAGATCTTGTAACCCTATAATTTGTAAACCTTCTCCATTCTGGAAGTCTTTTACAAAGTAGGTGGCTTTTAATTAACTAAATAAACAAAGGTAAATATAGAATTAGCCTAATTCATAGAACACAACCATCTGTGAACAAATGGATTTCAAAAGCAATAGCCTTCCAAATACCAGCTGATAGGGAGGGAAACACATTGTGAAAACTGTTTTGCTTTCATGCACTGCTTGAGGGCGTATTATAAGCATTTGTCCCACTACCCAGAAAAAAAGATTCTGAAGTATAAAGGAAAAGTCTTTGCATTTATTGGAAGGGGGGGGTGTGTGCCTTTTTTACCGTAAGTTCACAGAGAAAGAATCCCCACTAAATCAATGTTCTCAAGAGGATCTTACAATATCTTTCAGTACAATACAAATATCCTTCTAGCCACAATAGTAAACCTATCTTCATTGGATGCGCAAGAGGTTGAATGACACTGTAAAGCTCTCTAGTGAGAAAACAGGATGGCTTTTCCCCACTGCCGAGTTAAACTGCTATCCAGCCATCCTTGATTTGCCAGTGTGAACTCTGCTGCCCCACACTGCTCATCTCTATCCCACCTCTATGACACCTGTTCTAAATTACTGCTGAATGTTGGTCTTGATTATCTGTGTGCCTATGCACAAAGACGACAGGTAAACCATTTACAAGACTGCCAGCTGAGCAGACTTGCTGCTGTTGTGCAATTCTGACAAACCACAGTTTAAATTTAATAGCCACAGATTAATTCCACTCTATGGAGTGTGTAAATTAGCTACGTTCACATGTTATTTTGTGGTACACTGTAGATGTGTTAGGACAAGAATTCGTTGCCTAAAGACCAGGGATGCCAAAAAAAAGGAGCCCTTAGACTAAAACACACACACGCACAAAGTTCTATGGTTCTTGAGCAAATCCAAAGAACCACAGGCATAGCACAATTTGTGTCCAGTTCTTTGCAAAGTCAGCAAGAGCAAATAAGACTGACCCAAAATTCAAGGGGGCCAGATATATTTTCTTCAGCCTGAAACAGCCCCTTGAACTGCTAATATCTAGACCCGCTCCAGTCGGGCTTCAGGCCGGGATACAGCACGGAAACGGCATTGGTCACATTGGTGAATGATCTCTGGAGGGCCCGGGACAGGGGTTGTTCCTCTGTCCTAGTTCTTTTGGACCTCTCAGCGGCTTTTGATACGGTGGACCACGGTATCATGCTGCGGCGTCTGGCTGAGTTGGGAGTGGGAGG
>NW_015395569.1:0-9786 GCF_001527695.2 Protobothrops mucrosquamatus | reverse complement strand
ATTCCTCACAGTCAGCAAGCCCACAAAGAGATTACAGACCTAAAAGGCCTATTTTGGCAGGGAATTTTGGAAGCTGGAGTAAATTCATCTGGAGAGCAGTGTATAGGGTAGGGTGCTTTAGGTTATAAATAATTAAAAACTGCTGTGAGATTGTAGCTAACTGGGACTTCAGTTACTTGAGATTTGTCAAAAGAAACAGCAAAAGAAAGTGTCAGAAATAATTTTCTTCTGGTGGTTTAGCCTTTGATGGAAATGAAGGGGAAAGAAATGGTGTTCATGTTTTTGGCACATGGAGCAGAGAGCTATTAACACTAACAAACCCCACACATAGCAAAATTCCAAAATCCTGATATAAATGTTGAGGAGTGAGCTTCCTAAGATGTAGCTTTATTCTTAATGGTTATGTTATGTAAGTTTAGGAAAAATACCTAAAGATTAAGGAGCAGAGTTTTAGCAAATACAAATAAACAAAGTTCACAGAAGTCAAAGAACAATATTTCTTATTCTCAATATTCCAGAAATGACTCATTAGGTTTTTAAACAGTATTAAATGTATTCTGATAAATTGAACAAAGTTGACTAAAGAAGTTCCTCCACATCTTAAAAAAAAACCCTGGAGGTTTTCTGAGATTTTTCTGTCTTGTGTTCCTGCAAAGAAGTGAGTTTTAATCTCCACAATTACCACAAAGAAGTTTTATTCCATTGATATATTAATGACCAGATCAAAAGAAACTACAAAGAATTTGAAAATACTCAACCTAATACCTTTAACTCATGAGTCTTAAGATTCTTTTGCTGTTAGGACTCTAGTCATTCAAAACGCACTTGCCACGGAAACTAGTTAAAGCTATTACCTCAGGGCATTGTTTTTAATAAGGAACAAGACCGTTTCTGTGTTTATAAGAAAATCAAGTGAGAAGTCTGCAAAAAACTTCTAACACAACTCCATCTTTCAATCAGTATATCAGTATTAAGCAGGTATTTATTTTTAATACATGTAGGTGTGCAATATAGTAATCAGCACAATATATGTCTAATGCTACCTAAGCTTTTGTTCTAAAAGTGAGTTGATGAGAGTTTTTTTTAACATCTCTGTGGGTTCATGAAACATGGAGCAGGAAACTTCAAAGAGGAGTTAAAAAGAAATTGAGTATATACTGTTTTCTCCATAAATACAACTGTGTTATAGAATTCTGTATGGAATATTTCACCAGGGAATAATTTATAACTTTTTGTATAGCATTACAGTATTCCAGATGACTTATAGAAGAAGCCATGCAGTACTAACATCTTGAATTGATTCATCACTGCTCTACAGATATGACTACTGTCTGATCAGATAGGACTGTAAAGATCCCTTGCTATGTTTCAGTGAAAATGTTTTCAAAATTACTAGGATTTCTCCCAGAGTCGTACAGAATATGATTTCAAGCCAAAGATTGGGTTCCTAAGAATATGTCCACTTTCCTCTGATTGCTTCCAGCCCAGGAATCTTGAAGATTACAGCTAAAGAGGAGGGAAATAAAAAGAAACAAGCCGGAACATTAATTGATAACTTGGATAATAAAGATAGCATACCCATTCTTATATTGTTTATTGGCATACAGAAGAACATATTTATATCATTGTTATCCCATATTATCCTGCAGGCATTATTTGATGTTTTCCAGTTTGATGTTCTCTAGTGTTGTTGGGACTGCAGATATCAGATTTTTAGTCAATTCAATTCAGGTCATAAGAATAATCTGAATTTGTACCTTAGGGGAAAACTTTCACTTAGTCTGTGGAGGAATTTCAGTGATTATAAATATTAGGGACATGTGCTAACGTCATACAGTAATTGGTTCATGTGGAATACAAGAAATTAAAACCCTGTGTTTTTAATTTTGTCTTGTGAGAATGCAATCTTAGATCATATTCAGTATTTTCTTGTAACTGTGTCATCTAAGGAGAGAGCAATATTGATGAACTTGAGATAGGGAATGTCTCTATTATTATTCTTTTGGGAAAAGAACTTCTGGTAAGCTTCTAAGGAATTGCCCAGCATATATTTTCAAAACCATTGATTTAAAAGGCCAGAATTAGTCTTCTGAATCATTATAAATTGTCCTTGTCACTATTCAAATGACAGATTGAAGTAGAAAAGTGATCTTTTCTGTTAATGTGGTGGATCCCTTGTGTTGCTGTTTGAGGGGACGATAGCGAATTTAAGACATTTTAAATTATACATGTTGGACCGAGATGGGAGATTTTTAATTTTGGAAGAAGAAGAGACCCATTTGTCAGAAGTAAAACTGCAGCAGCTGCTCTTTAGCTGAGGGCTCTATTCCAAGAAACCAATGTAGGACATTTTTCCAAAAATATATCATGGTTTAAGTGGGAATGTATCAAACAGAGAAGGAACTTCATATTGTTCTTTTCTAATAGTAGTAGAAAGATAGCACGAATATTTAAAAGACAAAGACATGATTATTGTTTTGAATTAAATCCTGCTCTTCTACTAAGGGAATTCCCCCCCCCATACACACACACAAATACAAAATAAAATGGAGCTTTCTGTTACAAAATGGATGCTATCACCTAGAGCAGTGGTTTTTTTAATTTTTGTTCTTCGGACCTCTTCCCAATTTAAACATTATGGAAGACCCCAAAAGAGATTTTGTTAATATGAATTATTTTTCATATTAAAAATTAAAAATGGATTGGAGCTCAGTGTGGCTCATGTGGTTAGGACACTGGGTTGGAGGTTAGAAAGCTCATCTTCGAGACCCAGTGCTGCTGCATGGCAGGGTGAGCTCCTGTCATTCACTCCAGCTCCTTGATGGGCATATGAAAGGAGCACCCACAGGTGTCTCCCAGGCAACGGTGATGTCATTGGCTAATCCTTTTAGCCCAGAAACGCCTTAAGCAGTGCCTCTGAGACAAATGGGACGGAACACGATTAAAATGGATGCATTCATACAATATTTATTTATTGAATCATGTAAAATAATATTAATATATTTTTTAAAAAAAACCCCATGTTGAAATGAAAAATGATGTTGTTTTGCATTTTCAAATATTTTCAATATCTAGGAAATAATTTTGATTTGATGGAGCTCTTAGAGAATCTTGGGGGACTCCATGGGTCCTCAGACCACATTTAAGAAATACTAATCTATGCACTGATGCAGATAGAAAATGCAGGGATCATGTTATAACACTACATCAGTGTTGTGACCTCTTTGAAGCAGGGAAAAGCTACATGGAGTGGAGGGGCTTGTTCTATAACTTTGCTGTTTATCCTTCTCTTTCCCAGCATTACAGACCTCAAATGTCTTCATTCCTTCCATTAAACCATTGATTCATTACAACTGGCAGTGTTTTGTTTACACACTACGCCATAATTTAAAAACCATTGTAGTTCAATTCACATAACAAATGATGTTTCCTAGTATTTGTGTGAATTGGTTTATTAAAATGAAGGGAATTCAAGAAACCTTATATTGTATTCTGCTAATATGAAACATTCTTTGCCTCTTGGTTTCCTGTAGTGAAATACATACTTATGCTTTCTTTTATTCCAAGATGATCTGAGATTCACTTCAACTGCTCCAGATGTAAAATTCGCTTTACAAGGTCAGCATATTTCCCCCAACAACCTGAGTCCTCATTTTACTGACCTCGGAAGGATGGGAGATTGAGTCAACCCTGAGCCAGTCAGGATTGAACTCCTGGCTGTGGGCAGAGTTTTCTGCAATATTGCATTCTAACCACTGCACCAAGAGGACTCATTACATTAATTACTTGTGAATTGGCTGTCCATTACAAGGCAGACCTTGGATCTTAGGAGGAGTACAGTGATTACCCCATTTTACTTAAACTAGTCTGCCTTAAATGTGATGCCCAATATCATCCTGTTGTTGGTTAGTCAACAAATTGGATTGTGTTCATGGAAGAGTCAGAAGATACCAATTTGACATTCATCTTAGGCAGAAAAATGTTTTGGCCTGGATCTTTCCATTGCATGATCATGCTCTGTGTGTGTATGTTTCAGAATAATTTGTGCCTACGAATTCATCTGACAGCACTTTTGCAACAGATTGTGGGGAATGCTTAATTTCATCTATTCGTGTCAGGGCAGTTTCCTAATTTGGTGCTCTCCAAATGGATTTGCTGACCATTCCTAATCAATATGGAGCAAGTAGCTCTTTGGGGTACTTTTCTTTCTCAGAAATGGACAACTCTATAAAGTAATGATACAAAAGAAGAATTAATTTAAACAACTTGACTGAAAAGTAGACATGCAGACATAGTTAGGAATATAATGAAAAAGGGTCCAAATTGAAATGAATCTAAATGGATCTCTCTGCCTGCAGGCAAAACCTCAGACTCTGTTTTCACAGTTGTATTAGTAGACTCTTTGAACCAAGAAATCAGTGAAGGCTTTAGTATGAAAATGTGGAAATGCCAATGCTCTAATCCTTGGGTCATGAATGCCTGATTCTCTCTGCATGCAGCTCACACTGAGGGAAATATGCTGAATGGAGCCATGTATAACTTCATATACAATATAAAAAGACTTCTTGTTCTAGGCACACACTGCTTGTACAAGCCATTTCTGTTTCAATGCCCATTCTTTTGCACTGGCATCTCCTTACCTTCTTTCCTCTGAATGAAAGAAGGATGCAATAATGACATAATTATTAAAAAGAGAGAGAACTTCCAGACCAGCTGCAGCACACACACACACAAAAAAGTCTGAAGGGAAATGGGAAAGCTGATGGTTCTTTGTTAAGGTTGCCTTGGCTATAGAATATGGTAGATGAAACATTTTACTTTGAGTGTATCTCATCTGGTCATATGGATGGATGGGTAGAAGTTATTTTAAGGTGGATCCCATCTGTGGAGTCCCTCAGCTTTTGGAATGAATAGCAGTTCCACCTGACAGGACCTCCTTTCATTCCCTAATCCCTGCTTATTCCTCATGAAAGCAGCAAAGCAGGATACATGGACAACGTCAGCCTATTGGCAGAGTGACAAGCAGCTTTTCCCTTGTACAGGACAGAGATCTTAAATTTAGTATATATCCTTAGGTAACATTCCTAAGGAGCTTTTAAGAAACAGGTGCTTTCATTTGCATAGACCTTGCCTCTTTTTTCTCTTCTATTTTGCCCCCTACCCACCAAGATAGCTATTGTCCTTGGCTTTCAGCATGAGGCATGCTATTCCTGGAGGTTAATTTGCATTCAGGTAGATAGATGCAAGGCAGAGCCTCATTGCACTCTGTGCATGGATGGAGTTCCTGAAGTAGTAGGCTAATTTACACTGAAATTAAAAACATGAGCGTGATAGGTTTTACTTTAGACAGCTCCATCCTATCCTATCAGAAATTAGTAAATACATAAAAAATAAACAGGAACCAGTTAAAATTCATTTCTACATCCCTTGGATCCTTTAAAAAAAATCTAAATCTCAGGCATGATAGGAATGCTGCCCTAGATGAAGATCATAATGCGTAATGAGCTAACCCTTTCCAAACTGCTGGAGCTCTGGACAAAAATTCTCCCTTTCCTTTAAAATAGCAGCTAAAAATAATTGGGGGGGCACGCTTATCAAAACCATGGGCATTGGAATTCTGTTCCTAAGCATGTTCCTGGAAAGTTAAAAAAAACCTGTGGAAAAACAAACAGTGGAATATCATCATTGTGATGTTGCCAAGAAAACTGCATCATTATTTTTTTTGAAGTCCACTTAGATGGCAACAGCTGACATATTTTGATTTCAGAGGACCCAAACAGGATCAAACCTTGATGGAGACCACTGGGAAATGCAAGTATATATCTTCCTCCCTGAAAAAATGGTAAACTACTTCCATGTTTAAAAAAAACACTACATGGATGCCCCTATGTAGTCCACCAGGAATCTAACTTGCCTGTTAAAAAGTCATGTCAAAATAGGGCTGTGGCATGTCAACAGTCCAACATTATAGAAGTCCCCCTGAGTCCTATGAAGTAGGCATTGTACCAGTTAAGTGTGGCTAAGAATGCCAAGTGATAACCCACATAGTGGAACTCCCTATTCCAAAGCCTCAGCTTTAGCCTTGACGCTGCTTGCATTGTAGCCTTGGATAAATCATTGCCTCTTGACCTAACACACTTAACAGATTGCCAAGATGAATACAACACCATTACAAACTGCTTCATGGAATGAGTGACTCAGTATAGTTATTTCCTAACTCTCATTCTGTGCAGGACAATCTCAAGGTTAATTCCAATTCCAATTCCTGATTACGTTTTGCCCTTCCATTGCAAAGGGTCTACTTACCAGAACAATCAAAATCTATCTTTTATTTATTTCTGTCCAGGCAGAATGATTAAAGGAGAGAAATACAACGTCAGAGGTGATTTGATCCTCAAACATTCCCATTATGTATGATAAAGAAATATGAACTTCTTTAATACCTCCCTACAAGAATTCTTTTTCATCCTCCAAATGTTTATGCTCACTAACTGTACTATTTTTTCCCTACCAGTGTGTGTATATAATTGCAGCGAGAGCAACAAAAGTTCTTAAAACTTTTGAAGTCTCAGTACAGTATTCATTCTTTTGAAGCCTCAGTATTTTCACCTGCAAATAGTAATAATACTTATTTTAAAAGGTTGGGGTGTTGGTTCCCCCCCCCAAAAAAATAGCAGGTATTAATCACATGGAACATCCTAAATCTATACAAGTATAGGTTTCTAATTTTTCTAATTTTGAGAGATGACCAATAAGTATTTACTTTTATTTTACACTTTTATGTCTTGCCTTTCCAAAGGTCAGATAACATTCCTAGAGTTTCTCTTATCCGTATAATGGGGGGGGGGGGGAATTCCAAGGTTACAGTACTGGAAAGTTTCCATCTACTGAGCAAGAAACCACAATTCCACAATTCATATGCAATCAAATTTGTATCCAGCTAGCTGGTGTCTTGTATGGCTGTGTAACATTTCTAGTCTGAGGGCAAAAAAATGCTTAGATGCAAGCAGTGAGTGAGATCTTGTAGCACCTGCCAACAATTCCTTAAAGCAACCACATCTTCTGCTGGAATTATATGGCTTCCTTTCCCTGCAGCTGTTGTGGGATCCTGGGAAAAGTGTGATCACTTTAAAGAGTTGCTAGCAGATGCTATATACCAGTGATGGCGAACCTTTTAGAGACCGAGTGCCCAAACTGCAACCCAAAACCCAGTTATGCATCATCGGGTGCCGGGTGGGTGTGGCCCATTGGGTGGGTGTGGCCCATTGGGTGGGCGTGGCTGCGGTGGTAACAGCAGACTGGGTGGGACTAAAAAGTTCAATCAATCAATTCCAACTTTGCAAGATCATTTTTTTTCCTCGCAAGAAGTTGAAATTGACTGATTGATTGAACCTTTTTTTTTGTACACGGCGGCGGAGGCCTAAAGCGAAAAGGTTTTATAAAACTGTTTTATAAAACAGCTGAAGGCCTAGGACTGGGGTGACAGCGCGCGTGCCCACAGAGAGGGCTCTGAGTGCCGCCTCTGGCACCCGTGCCATAGGTTCGCCACCACTGCTATATACACATCCTTCCCTCCAAAGCCCCTTCTTCCCTCTGAATCCAAAGCATAGCAGAGCCCTTCTGTCTAGCCACGTGTGTCTCTCTCACACACACACACACCTCTCCCTTTCTTTTATGCCAATAATGATTCTTTTAGGGGAAGCACTTTTTTAAAAAAAATTGATCCTCCAAATAAAGAGATTCATATTAAAGTGAGGCAAGAAGTAAGTAATGAAAATAGATTCCGGGTTCTTCTGGAATATCTCTACATTATATCAATTGTTACACATTCAATTATCTTTCTCTACTCTTCAATAATTTGTCAGTGGTTCTCTGATCTTTAATGATGTGGTCTCTAACAGGGACATTACAATTATCCATTGTTCCTCACCCTTGGGGGGACGAACCCCTGTTTTTTCTATAGGGTCTGTGAAGCTATGTAGCTGCATCCTCTGGAACAAGGGTGTCAGACTGCCGGCCCACGGGCCGGATGCGTCATGCCGAAACCGCGCCCACCCCATTGCCGGCAATGGAAAAAAAGTCACGATACATCGCGACATGTCATGTGACATTGCGAGTTTGACACCGCTGCTCTGGAAGTATTGCCTTTGCACTGAGCAAATCCACTTTGGAATGGTTCCACAGATAAGGCTGATTCTGCCATGTAAGTTTCTTGTGCTGTTCCCAAAGCAATATGTAAGATTGTAATTATTAGCTTCCCAAGACCTGGCCATGGAAAGAAGAGGCCATTGTTTCAAAGACAATCTTCAGTGTAATGAAAGAGCTTTGGGTATGAGGCTCTTCACCTGTCCTGAAAACAAATGCTTTAGTACAGATGCTTTAGTATTCAGACTAGACTACTTCCAGTATACTTTTAGGTACTCTAAATTTGGCTTTTATTCACTGTAAGACTCCTGCCTCTCACCAAAATGCCTAAGTCAGTTTCTTTCTCATCTAAAAAGAGTTAGACAAACTGGCTGCACTACTTCAAGATAAATAAAAGTCCAAACTTTTGGAATCCAGTGTTTATCTTATTGCTGGAGTATCTTTTAATTAGTGAACAGCTATTATGATTGTTTAATGGCAGAAACTAAATGATCTGCCAGGAAGCAGATCTAATCCCTCAAGAAATGTGTTCCTTCAGGGATTCTTAGGCTCAGCACTCCCCAGACTTGTGGCCCATGGATCTCCTGGTAGATCAGAAAATGCTCCTCTTGAAACTGCCAAATCGATCAGATGTCTTTTGTCTATATCTTACTATTGCTGCAAAGCCCAGGAAATTGAGTATAGTGAAAACCCAAGAATATAGATTTATAGCTTGCTGGGGGAGGTTATAATGGATCCTTTAAGCATTACAGACCCTAAGACTCCAGAGAAGAATTAAAGACATTGGTAGATAGCAATCATGGGAAATGTCTGTGTGACAAATTTATGATGTGGCAATGTGAAGAACATCTTTCAGTGTTAGTTCCCCATCTGTGAAAAGTAACAAGTGAATATGAAATAGAATATAAAAGTACTTGGACTTATTTTCAAAGCACCAGGTTTTTCAAGGTTTTTCCTCCCCAAGTGATACAAATGAAAATATAAAATTACACCGCTTTCTTCTCCAGGAAAATGTTTATTTCAACACCACACCATTCCCTGGCTGCAAACTTCTTATTTCCCACCTACTAAGGCATGTATTAACTTGTGAAGTGTGTTAATAACTGGATTTCATATTCCAAAAATAGAAGACCGTCAATAATTTGCTGCCCTTTCAATGAGTTCCAAAATAACCCCTTGTGAGATTTCATACAATTTTAATATCTCTAGGGCCAAAATGAACAGAAGTATGTCTTCTTTCCTTTCTTTCTTTCTTTCTTTCTTTCTTTCTTTCTTTCTTTCTTTCTTTCTTTCTTTTTTTCTTTCTTTCTTTCTTTCTTTCTTTCGGGGGGGGAGGATTTTTAACATTTTGGGCTGATGAAATGCTCTTGAAAAGTCAAAATCTTACATATTCTTTTTTTAAAACTTATTATGAACTTATTAGCTTAAGGTGGATTTGGCGCTCCCCCTCCCCCACCCTCATAGCCAACATACGGTAAGTTTTCTTCCGGTAATGCTCTGGTACAGAGGAAAAGGGGTTGGGGGAGGTACAGAGCAGGCAAATTTTCAACACTGGCTTTTTTTCTTTTGGTACCATCAAGCTATTAAAAGGTAACAGGTTACCCCACCTGGCTAAGGGAAGGAAGATGAGGGAAAGAAAAT
>NW_015395568.1:11628-16179 GCF_001527695.2 Protobothrops mucrosquamatus | reverse complement strand
GAAAATTAGCTCTGACACATTGTAATAGGCTGTCATATGAACCCAAATCATAATCATCTGTAAAGAAGGAAATACATAGGATTCAAAGATAACCAGGAAACTAAAATGACAGGCAGCACTTCTTAGCTTGTACTTTACAAGGATAGATTATAAAATAATTCATCCAGAAGAGAGCAGTAAGGAAATATACAGTTAAAAACGCAAGGAAACCTCCTGCGGTATGAGATTAACGTTGCTGATCTTTGAGAATATTTTCCAAAAGCAACACCTGCTCCTATTTATATGTTAATTCAGGGGCACTTTTAAATTTGGCATAGGAAGAAAAAGGCCTTTCTCCACCACATATTTTGGACTCAAAGGAAATCTGAGCAGGTGTTTCTCATGGATTTGGAATACTCAAGTTAAAGCTCTTTTTAGCATACCTTTAAAGAAGCTCCTTTAATAATTATCTAAGGACCTCAGCAAAGAAAGGTTTTCCTACCCTTTTCATCTTAGTGAAGAGCCCAAAGGAGTCTGGCAAATCAAAAAGTCAACAATCACTATTGTAGACCCACTCTGATGAGAGGGATGCCTCTAGCAGAGATTAGCTGATTAATTTGGGATATAGAGGCGGACAGAGAAAAGGCTGTAGGGAAACAAGAACAGTGACAGCATACACTTAGAATAAGTAGACACAAGGGATACAACTGCAAGCTACCATCAAACCAAGAGATCAAGTAAATGAAAGTAGTTCAGAAGAGTAAGGAACTAAGAAGGAAGATTTCAGCAAAAGAAGTGAACAGAGTATATGGTCATGAACTGCCAGGGAGAGAAATGCCACAGTGAGAGCTAGATAGCTTGATAGATAGCTAGAGAAAGAAAAAGAGACAGGGACAGAGAAACAGTGAGAGACGGAGACAGATGATAGAGAGATAGATGATAAAAGATTGATAAATGGTAGATTATAGATAGATAGGAATAGATAGATGATAATAAGATATGATATGAGAGATGACAGGTGGATGGGTAGGGAGGCAGAAGATGTATAAATGGAGATAGTATAATTAAAACTGATATTTATTGATATGTTTGCCATGTTTCAGTTCCACTTTGTAGCTAATGATTTCTAGGAGTTCCCCCAATAAAAGTTAAGGATACATGAATGTTATAAAACTTTAATCAAAGTGCAACAATTACAAAATAAATCTAAAGATTTCCAAAACACTAGAACATTTTTAGAGCTGAATAAAATTTCAGAGAATAAAAAATCTTGAAATAAGATGACTTGTATATATGTGTGTGTGTATACACACATGCATTCAAATGCAAACCTTTAAACATCTGTATTCAATTTTCTCATACAGATTCTCCTACAGTAGTAAGATAATTATTTGGGGGAAAAACTGTTACTGACATCAATAATAAAAAAACAACTAATGAAAGGCACACTTTTGGATATATCTAGAAGTTATTTTCAGATTATCCTGCCATGAGTACAGTGCATCAAAAGGTTCTGGAGAACAATTGACATTTTTACAGAATGTTTTCATGTTCCATTTACCTCCACCCTCTGAATGTGATCTCTGCCCATGTTTTCCAATTTAAAAGTTGTGTTTTCTTGCTAGTATCAGCTCAACTGTGATGCCCAGCTTGCCTGCTATGGTTTATTTTGTTCTAGATAAGCACATTCCTTTTGATTGGCTATCACAGAGGAAGAAATGCCCCTTTACCTTATTGTCCCAGTTTCTCTCCAAGATGGCTCTTGGAATTAATAGAGTTAACTGAAATGGTGAAATTGAATGTGTTGCTTAGAGACAACAATTTGACTAAATCTCTTGCAACTTGGAAACTGCTATTAGATGTCTTACAAGATAAGGAGAAAAATTAGTTTATGGCTTTGGGATTTGAGAATTAGATTGGATTTGACTAGAGAAATATTGTGAGTGTTTTTTAACTATCTGTTTATTGTTTATATTTGAAAATGTATTATGTATTAGATTAAAATTAAGAGAATATACTTTGAATATTTTTTGGATGTTATTACAAGACATTTTAAATATTATTCATCTAAACTTAGAGAGTTGTTGTATTGTATTATTATCTCTCTACTGAAAAATGTTGAAGGCCACTTTTGTTATATATTTGTTTGATATATTTTTGCCACTTTTTAACTCACCCTATATGTTAGTTTGTATTTTAATGTTTCTTTTTTAAAGTTAATGTAGTTTTGAACTTTTATTTAACTTTTGAATATTAATAAAGATAAAGAGAAGCTGCAGTTTCTCTTTCATTTTGTTAATTAGTATAATGATTGTAACTCTTGCTTGGCATGCAAAATAATCCAAGAATTATCCAGTAGTATGTCTGATAGAACATAATATTTGTAGCTCAGGGATGGACTATGGGATCCTTGATGGTCTCTGAGCTTGATTGTTTTCTTCCATATGTTTCATTAGCAAACTAGGTAACATCATCAATGCTAGTAGGGAGTAGAGTTTGCTCTCATTTTATATACTATGGTTTGCCCTGTCAATGTGGATGAGAGTGGTCTTGGTGAGTTTTTTGATTGGGCTATTGTTTACTATTACCTTGTTGGCAGTTCTTTGATTGAGGTATTTTTTTGGTTTCTGATTGTTTATCTAATGGTAATGATCTCTGTACTCATCTGAGTGTTGATTGCTGGTGAGGAAGTATTTTGGTCTTTTTGTTTCCTTTGTTTTGTCTATTTTGAATGGTATGTAGTTGTTGTTTATGTCTATATGCCCATTGATAGCCCTTTTTGTCATAACGGAATAATAAAAAACCCACAGAAATAAAGGAATTGGAAACTGCATTTAAAGAATGAAAAACTGGAATATTGTGCAATCTTTTCAAGCTGCTGATAAAGCATCTCACTCAGAGCAGGTTATTCTTAAGTTTAACTTAGAGTTAAATTTGTATGAGGACAGACTTCTTGAAATACATTAATATGATGTATTTATTAGGTTAATGTAGATAGATAGATAGATAGATAGATAGATAGATAGATAGATAGATAGATAGATAGATAGATAGATAGATAGATAGATAGATAGATAGATGGATGGATGGATGGATGGAAATAGAGATAGAGATAGAGATAGAGATAGAGATAGAGATAGAATAGAGATAGAGATAGATAGAGATAGAGATAGAGATGATAGAGATAGAGATAGATAGATAGATAGATAGATAGATAGATAGAGAGAGAGAGAGAGAGAGAGAGAGAGAGACAGAGATAGAATAGAATAGAGATAGAGATAGAGATAGAGATAGAGATAGAGATAGAGATAGAGATAGAGATAGAGATAGAGATAGAGATGAGAGAGAGAGAGAGAGAGAGAGAGAGAGAGAGAGAGAGAGAGAGAGAGAGAGAGAGAGAGAGAGAGAGAGAGAGAGGTACTCCTTTCTATTGTTTCCCAACTAACATTATCCAGTGAGATTTCATGACTGATGGTGAACCAGAACCTTAGTCTCTCATTTTGCTGACATAGCACGTTAAACATTACCTTACCCAGAATTTATCAATGTTGCATCCAATGCTCAAATAAACTCTGTGTACAGGCTGAGCAAGGCTCTCAAACTATTTGAGAAATAATATTTCCAGTTATTAACTTCAAACATGGAATTTATTTTATCAATGGCTGGAAAAACAGGATAGGGAGTAAGAACTTAACTTGTATTACTAAGCAAAACAAATCAACCTAGACAACTCGTTGTTCATTAAGCACTAATGAATTGTAATAATAGAAAATTAATAAAATATTATAAAAAACATTTCCAGTTATTAAGAGCTACTTGTGGAGCTGACTGTTGGGACATTATCCGGTGGCAATATCCTTAATCAGTTTAAGCAGTTTATGGCATCACCCTCTGCTGACAGTTTTAGGAAAGGGAAGACAACAATGGTGAGGTTTGGTGTTTAGTCTCACCATGTTCTTTAAGTATGTGATGCTGACATGAGGGTGGTAAAGAGGCCTTGGAAATGAGATCAGAATTAAAATAAATAATCTTAAAGCCAATCTAAATTGAGCAAAGCCAAAATTAGAGGGTTTTTTTTAATATACATTGAACAAATTAGAAAAATTCATCAGTCCAAGATATTATATAGTTCTTATGTCATCAACCCACACAAGAGTGAATACAGCTACAGCTAGTTCTCAATGTATGACCACAGTTGAGCCCAAAATTTCTATTCCTAAGCAAGACAGTTATTAAATGTTTTACCCCATTTTATGACCTTTCTTGCCATAGTGGTTGAGTGACTCACTGCATTTAAATTAACAACACAGTTGTTAAGCGAGTCTGATTTCTCCATTCACTTTGCTCATCAGAAGTTCGCAAAAGATGATCATATGAATGAATAAAATGAATAATCATAAGTCAAGGTGTACCTATATTATATTTTGATTATTTGATCTCTATCCCCCAAATAATGGGGGGGTGGGGATGGGTAGATATATATATTGTCTAATTTCCAGGTATATTTCTGCCTTCCTTCCAATTCTTCCAAGTACATATATTGTGCTTTGCAAATTTTTGCTTTATATTTCA
>NW_015395568.1:7425-9789 GCF_001527695.2 Protobothrops mucrosquamatus | reverse complement strand
ATGAATGAATAAAATGAATAATCATAAGTCAAGGTGTACCTATATTATATTTTGATTATTTGATCTCTATCCCCCAAATAATGGGGGGGTGGGGATGGGTAGATATATATATTGTCTAATTTCCAGGTATATTTCTGCCTTCCTTCCAATTCTTCCAAGTACATATATTGTGCTTTGCAAATTTTTGCTTTATATTTCAATATCATCCATCTGCAATAAAACTAATTGTACACATCAAATAATCACAGGCTTTTCTCTAAATATGTTTATTTATAGCATCTCAAAGAAATATCTACTTTGTACACTGGTTATATGCAGATGTTTCTAATGAAGTTATATTCACTGGCAATAGTTTTATAAATTCAACTATTTTTTGCCAAAATCTAATTTTGGGATATTTGATGTTATGTTTATTTTGCAACTTTCCGGAATCTATGAGGAAGAAATATTTTCATATTTCATTATCCATATTTTTTGTGAAAGAAATCAACTTTTTTATGCTGAAAGTATTTATAATACATAGATGAGTTAGAAAATAATGATAGATGATGACAGACAGACAGACAGATGGTAGCTAGATAGATATAATGTACACTGAGATTACATTTCAGGTGCATATTGATATCAGCAACCTCAAACTCTTTAGAAAATTGTTTTTGTATGCGTTTTTGGTGAATGGCTATATATTCTGAACAAGATCACTAGATTCATTTCAAATGAAATGAATATAGCAAAATTGCAGAGGAAAGAAAAATAAAAATACTGAAGCTTGATTGTGTAAGGTTAAACAAACAGTCATAATTTCATGCTATTACATGTAATTGTTCATAGCTGCGAAGTATTTCAAAATATGCTTTCAACAATTTCACCCACATCAATGTATATAATGATAAATATACTACTGGTATTCAGTTTCATACAATTTTATATGACTGAAAGAAAAGCAGCAAAACAGCAATTGCTGTTTTAAGGGAGGGAGGGAGGGAGGGAGAGCAATATGTGCCTAATGAACTTCCTCCCTCTTCTGTCAAAAAGAAGAGAGGATTACCTGCTGATCTGCTGATTTTCTCTTCCAGATTGTAATGAAGAGGCTGACCCTCTCTCTCAAAACCCATGCTGAATATGTCCATACAATGGACACAAACACAGCTATATATTGACTTAGAAACCAGGAGTTTTAGCCCTTCCTTAAGCATGAAAAACCAGCGGAGTGAATATGGACCAGTCACTCTCTCTCTCTCTCTCTCTCTCTCTCTCTCTCTCTCTCTCTCTCTCTCTCTCTCTCTCTCTCTCTCTCTCTCTCTCTCTCTCTCTTTTTAAAAAATATTTTATTGAATACAAAGGAAAGAAAAAAAAGATTAAAAAACATTGAACGTGGTGTATCATCTTTGACATACATCTTTGTCTAATCATTCCATACTTTACATATAAGAATAAATATTACATATACAGCTATACATATCAAGTCCCCTATTTATATCCCTTCTATCGACTTGCTTCTTGTTTCCCTCCACTTGTAAAATTTATTCCAAATTCGATAATATTCTGTTTCCTCCTGGTTTTTTAATTCCTTAGTCATCTTATCCAGTTCAGCGCAATGTAAGATTTTTCTTATCAGCGCATTTCCGCTAGGCACTTCAATTGCTTTCCAATTTTGGGCAAACAAGATCCTTGCCGCCATTATCACATGTATAATTAAATATATATCATCTTTGTTTATATTTTTTTCTAATATTCCTAATAAAAACATCTCTGGTTTATATTGAATTTTTTGACCCGTAATTTCTATTATCCATCTCCAAACCCTAAGCCAATGAACCTGTACTTCTTTACAAACCCACCAAACGTGAAAGAATGTACCCTTTCCCTTTTTACACTTCCAACAAATTGGTGAGTAAGACCAGTCACTCTTTCTCAACTAACTCATCTCCCAGGGTTATTGTGGTGGGAAAAATAGGAGGAGGAAGGGGTATTAGGTATGTCCGCTGCCTTGAATTGTATATGGGAAAAATAAAGACAAATAAAAATCTTTTTTAAAAAATGTGCTATGCTTTGCAAACAGTCATTATGAACTTTATCTAACTGGAGCTTGATATGTTCTTATTGGTATGAAGACGAGCTTTCTATTAGGGGAAGCATGTTGCAAAGATTTGTTCAAACCTCAGTGTTGCAATATTCTATACAATGTATCAGTGCTTATCGCTAAGCACTTTCTCAAACAAAAGCTAGCCTACGTGACCAACAGCTATGTCACGTATGCCTAAGGTGACTTCCTCATTTCCTAAAGGGCACAAAAAAGACCGTATATGGTAGTAAGGAAATGTTCCCCTCCTCCTGAGATGTAACCACTCCCATACCTGCTAT
>NW_015395568.1:0-3957 GCF_001527695.2 Protobothrops mucrosquamatus | reverse complement strand
CACTCCCATACCTGCTATACTCTAATAAAAGTAGGTGCGTAAGAACTCAAGGGGTCTTTCGCCCCTGCTTCTACACACCTTACCCAAGGAAGATGTTGTCCGTGTCTTCTTAAGCTGCGTGCGAGGCCCGATAGTCAGCCTGACTATCGTACATCACCGGTTCCACAAATCACCCTGGAAAGGGCCAAACGTATCACCTCAGCATCCAAGAAAATCTGTCCCATTCATCCATTCATGCTTCTGCCACATCTGTCACTCAGGATCACAGTCACATTTCATAAGACTGAGGCAGAGGACATTAAATGGGGATCAGGAATAATTCATCTACCCTGCTGAAACACCTCAGCCAAATGTTTTTTTTTCCCCTCTGAATTTTATTTACCTGTTAATTATTTATGAATTAGTATTTATATTTTATAATTAAGAGCTGAACTCCTGCCCACCCCTTTGCAGAGAGAGCAAGCGAGGTCAGGCAAATTAAAATAATGTTGTTGCATTGCACATCTGTCCAAATACGATGCACAAATGCTACAGTTGCTGCTTGTTTCTTCCTCCCCTTTTATTAATGGAACATGAGACTTCCTGTGGGGTCATCCATGCATCCATACATCCATTGCTATTTCAGTCATTTCTTTAACACTGAAGTATAGAGAAAGGGGAAAAAAAGTCTGTCCTTCTACAGACTGTTACTTCAAAAGTTTCAAATGAGCTTCAGGAATTCTACTTCTGAAGCTCTAGAACTATTCTTGAGTGATATTTAAGGGACAATATAATATTGAAAAGGAAAGAGCTATTAATTGCAATACAAGAATAGAATATCATTTGTCCATTGCCCTTATAATTTAGTACCAGGTATTTAGAACATGAAAGGTAATAATATGGATTATTATTGTGACCTTTTTAATATTCTAACTTTTATCTGACTAGCCATACCCTTTAGCCTTAAACACTTATTATATGTAATAATCAGTGGCAAAGCCAGTCTCAACAGCAGTTACAGAACAACTATGCTTCTTTCTGGACAGTTTAACAAGTTGAAAGGATTGAAAAATCAACATAATGAGATGAAATGATATATCAATTATAATATTGTATCCTTTAAAAAGATTTGCAAATTCCAACAGGAGTTCTTTCTTTCTGATGGACAAGAAAAAATAAATGAAAATGAGGAGTTCCTTCCATACTATTTAGTATTTGATGTACAGATTGCAGTATATGATATATTGGATTAGCAGCAGTATACACAAATCTTTTCCCAGTGCGTCTGATTCCAACAATTCAAAAAAACAGTTTATGATTATTATTCTGTGTAATCATTAACATCCTAGTCAGTGTATCTCAAGGTTCCATATTAGGGAGATCCTAGTAAAGCTTAGATTTTTATTTGTACCAAACTGACTAATCCAGAACTTCATTCTCTTCTTAACGTGATGTCTATATCTGTATCTATATACTGTATATGTACATGGATGGACAGACAGATCTCCCTCAGAGAAAGAAAATAATCATTAATGGTTTTCTATCCCATGATCCTTTATTTTATTTCAAATCATAGAAGGGGCCTATGGAGAAAAGATTACTTTCCCATAGAACCAATCAGCATGGATCCAGTAAGTACAATGCAAAATGCATAAAAATGCCATTGCATGGGAATGACACAAGAAATAAGGAAACAACCACAGCTGATGATGTGTAGAAATGCAACAAAGGGATCTTTAGCCCTGGTTGGAAATGTTGTATGATATGGCTGCCAAACAACCTGGGATTAACAATCTACAATGGTTATTGCAAGCCACACATGGAGAAATGGTAGAGATAAGTCTTCATTGTAATGATATCATAGACTATGGAGTAGAGCATAAGATATAATGGAGGTTAGCAAAATATGTCATAGCAGGATGGCGTGGAATAATGTCACATTGTGCTCGTATTCAGGATACTATTCTATATTTCAAGCTAAGTAATCTAATCCATTCATATCTGGCTTGAAAAAACCCAGACAACCACACTACCTTTTTAATGATCATCCAGATGTTTATAGGTCAGATATGGCAAGAAAGTTTTTGTTATCCTACCCATTATTCAAAACCAACAAACCCAGTTAGAAGCTCTCTTTTTAAACATTAGAAAATCACCATTTCCATGGATCATTAATTTATATAGCATTACAGTGCTTGGTAACAAGGTACATTTCTGAGTAGACATGCACATAATTGTACTCAGGGTGCACAGGAAAAATTTACACCACCCTGCTGCTTAACAATGTTGCTAGGTTCTGAGCAGCAGCACTGAAAATTCATCAGATAATCACCTGTATAAATGAGTACCTAGTCTCCTATATCAGAATGTTCTGTAATTTGATATAGTCTTCCACATACTAATTTTTATGCTCCCCTACACTTATCTAATGCTCCTATCCCAGTCTTTTAGATCCTCCTATATTGGTTTTCAGTTACACTTTCTGTTTTTCATTCATATATCTTTTATATATTCTAGACATTTGTATTTTTAGATTTTTATTTTTATTCTGATATGTCCTCTATGCTTTTAAATGACTATGTCCCATCCTGCTTGTGCTGCTCTATGATCATAACAAATATTTGACTTGATTTATTTTGTTCTGATATATTCCACTTCAACAGTTATTACTACAAAGCAAACAAGCTGGGAGGAAAATGTTGATTTGAAGGAAAAATGAAGCATTTCAATAATGAAAACATAACTATTTAATAGCAGTGTCTCCTACTTAAAGTTAATATATCTTGTTCAAACATGTGCAAGGTTGTTTAGTTTACACATTTTTTTTTGCTCAGTTACAATTAGATTACACCAGGTCTGTATAGTACCGCAAATCAAATTACATGGCTGTTTTCTTTCCCTCTGTCACTCATAATTTGCAGCAGAAATCTTATTTTCCAGCCTTTAGTGCATATAGAACCATATTATTTATTATTGTGTTTCCTGCTGATTATTAGCTCTGTTCAGCTCTGTGGTGTTTTAGCATTGCCAATCCCACAAATCAGAAACATGTTTAGGCAAAATACACACAAATAATAGAGTAATTTTCTCCTCCCTTTTGCTATATAAGTCATTGCAGTTGCTTCATTCTTTTTCCAAAACTTTGAATTAAGCTACAGATTAATTAATAATTTATTAATGTACTTAAAGTGATGTTTGGAACACTTCTCAGGAAAGGCTTGCAAGAGGAAGAAATGGACCAGAATTTGGGAAGTGCTGCCTTGCAGAAAGTATATTGTAAAATGAATAAGGGGGTGTTACAAACATCCAGTATGAACATAAAGTTTTTGGTTGGTGGTTGAATGGAGTAAAAGCAATATGTGAAGAATGAAAGCAGGTGTGTAACATGCCGTGGTAATGAATGGTTTAATAATGAGCAGGAAATTAAGAAAAGAAGGTATGATTTCCTCCCTGGTGTTTAATGTATTTGCACATATATAAAGAATACATGTTGTGAAGTTAAAGAAGTTAGTTGGGACTGTGAATATGCAGAGATTTTTATGCAGATGCTGCTATTAACAAAGGAGACTATTGTCCCAAAGGTGCTTTTCAGGAGGGAATTGGACTTCCTTGGTTTTTCGATGAAGATGTTTTGCTTCTCATCCAAGAAGCTTCTTCAGCTCTGTCTGGATGGTGGGGACTGGAAGGAATTACATTCCTTGCAGACAGCTGGTCATTTGCGTTCTTTTAGAGAGTCCCACTATTCAGTCAGAGCTGAAGAAGCTTCTTGACTGAGAAGTGAAACGTCTTCAAAGAAAAAAAACAAGAAAGACCAGTTGCCTCTTGAAAAAGCACTTTTGGAACAATGATGACCTGGATGACTGAGAATCTCCATAAACAAAAGAAGAATATTTGTAGCTTAGGTTTGAAATGAGGGGCTGTGGTACCTGCAGAGCTTGGTTGTTTTCTTGCAGAAGCTTCATAACCCAAACTAAGTAA
>NW_015395567.1:15085-17309 GCF_001527695.2 Protobothrops mucrosquamatus | reverse complement strand
CCAGCATTAGGCCCTTCTCCAGTGAGTCCTTCCTTCTCATTAGGTGGCCAAAGTATTTGAGTTTCAACTTCAGGATCTGGCCTTCTAAAGAGCAGTCAGGGTTGATCTCTTCTAGGACTGACCGGTTTGAACGCCTTGCAGTCCAAGGGACTCGCAGGAGTCTTCTCCAGCACCATAGTTCAAAGGCCTCAATTCTTTGGCGCTCAGCCTTTCTTATGGTCCAACTTTCACAGCCATACATTGCAACTGGGAAAACCATGGCCTTGACTATACGCACTTTTGTTGGCAGGGCGATGTCTCTGCTTTTTAGTATGCTGTCTAGATTTGCCCATATAAAGATTAAGCAGCTGGAAACACCCCCTAATACAAATATTACAGGCACAATACATGGACTCAGGTCCCGCATGGTTTTTTCCTATGTTGGCACAGGTAAGACGGGCAGGTTCCCAAAAAACAAATTGCTGAAACTGTGTGCTGAAACAGCGTGCTATAATGGTTCAGATATTGGACCGGCATTTGGGAGAATATATTTAAGTCTATGCTCATCCATAGCATAATTGTCTTTTGGCCCAATCTACCTGATAGTACTATTGTGGGGAAAAGGGAACACTCGTACTCTGCCTTGAGCTGCTGAGTCCATAAATCAACAAACAACAAGGTGGAATGATAATAATCCATGCTGACTGCTACCCCCAAACAGCGAAATTGGTCAAGTGGATAGCTTTTCATTTGAAAAAAAAAAAGAATCAGAAAATATGAAGACAAAGCTGAATCAAAGCAACAGAAAGAAACTATTTTCCATCCACTCTAGCAACATAAAAAGGAAATGCACTTGCCTTTTCCAGGAGCAATACATTGCCCTTTTTTTGAAGAGAAGAATGAAGGAACTTGTTCAGTTCAAAAATTGGAAACCAAAGAACGTGAACACTTCAAAGTAAGATCTCATCCATTTTTATTTCAGTATCCTACAAGAGCATAAAATAATCTTATTATTTCTTTCCTATTACAAGAAAAACCATACAAGAGAATGAGTTATCACAGCAGCATCTTTAAATATAAAAACAAAACAGAGGACATTTATATGGGAAATGATTTTTAAATCAGTGACAAATCAAATCTATCTTATTCCAAAGACAAAATGTTTCATCACAGGTGACTTAAAAAGAGCCTAAACCCTGCAAATGATTTCTTAGTTTTATTGTAATTTTAACTTTTTTAACCTAGCTTGCAAATCTACGTAGATAATCTCTAAGTTATTTGTAAAAATTAGTATTAATGGTAATTAATTAATAATAATTAGTAAACTATTATTATTTGCAAGTGATTACAGCTTCTGAAAAACCATCACAAATCCTCTAAAATCAACCTGTTGCCTAGACAGAGACGCAGTGCTTGCTTTCCCAGTGTTTTGTCCTCCAGATAGGTTGGGTTGGGTTGAGTTTTTCACATGGTTTGTGTCTTCTGCTTTCTTGATTCATAGTGCTTTACTCTTGTGGCAAAAGCCATGTAACAAAGAACTTCACAAGGATAGTATAGCAGCCAATTAGTGGTGCTTTTGCACAGGTCAAATTCCACCATGCGTATATAATTTGGGATTTGTTACCACCGTTTTAATTTGAGAATGGGCAACTAGCAAAGGAACTAATATCTTCATCACTGGAGGATTTCAAGAAGAGACTGGACTGCCATCAGAAATGGTGTATGGTCTCCTGCTTGGGCGGGGGGTTGGACTAGATGACCTGCAAGGTCCCTTCCAACTCTGCTATTCTATTATTCTATTGTCTCAAGAAGGCTAAAGAAAGCTGGATACACAATTTAGGAAGAACCTTTCTGGAGCAGGAAAGTTATTTTCTCAGTTTTCTGGAATAAAACTGTCTCAGAACAGCACGAACTCAGAAACACTTGAAGATCAAGAAAAGTAATTTAGCATTATACAGAGGTCTGGCATCTTATTTTAGAGACTCCAATGTAATGGTTCCATTAGATAAAAATCAAATTTGGACTAAGAGCCATTGTAAACCATTCAAGTACTCCTTACTAATCTCAAGAAATAAGAAAATTCTGCCACCCATGTACCTTTTATTACATCAAGCAGATGTGGTTTTTTTCACTATCAAAGACCTAATGGAGTCAATTGGATAAAATAATTTGATTACAAATGAGATGCAGGGCACATCCTCTTTTTAAAGTCCATATAAATATATATATACATTTATACAAATGT
>NW_015395567.1:0-9792 GCF_001527695.2 Protobothrops mucrosquamatus | reverse complement strand
CGTGCGGCCGGCCTGGCATAGTTTGATTATGTTTTAGTGGGGGTTTTGTATGGGGTATTTTTAGAGCAGGCCTGTTATTTAATTTGATTTTAGACAGAAATTTGTGTATATTTATTGTGGTTTTTATTATCGCCTGTTCACCGCCCTGAGTCCCGTAAGGGAGATAGGGCGGTATATAAATTCAATAAATAAATAAATAAATAAATAAATAAATAAATAAATAAATAAATAAATATACTAGTTGACTTTCACTGTCTTCTTGCTTCCACTGCTGACCAAGCATGCCTGGCCTGGTCCTGTGCAAAGCACCTTCTGGCCACACAATACTTTTTTCCCCAAGTGGTGCACGGCAGCTTCCTCACAAATCCTGGGGAAGATGGCTTCGTATGCCCAGCAGCTGGCTTGCAAAGGGC
Organism: Protobothrops mucrosquamatus; assembly: GCF_001527695.2. Taxonomy (NCBI): domain Eukaryota; kingdom Metazoa; phylum Chordata; class Lepidosauria; order Squamata; family Viperidae; genus Protobothrops; species Protobothrops mucrosquamatus. The sequence continues at coordinate 9,379 of NW_015395567.1, read as the reverse complement.
CAGGCACATCTCATAGCAACCGGAGCAATAAGATGGTGACGGTCAGCTAGGGTGATAGAGCACAGGGTGGCAGGGAATTAAAAGTACAGGGCGGTATGGGTGGCTATAGCCTCCTGGGGCAGCTATGGCTTTGCACTATACTGCTGGGTGAGGCCTTCACACTACAAGGGCTTCACACTGCAGTTCAGGGGCTTTTTGCAGCCCAAAAAACCCTTCATGACAAAAAAACACCCCTCTTTATGTTACATTGCTCAGCTGAGCTGGGGTGGTTGAGGCTTCCAGGGGTGGCTGAAGCTTTGCGCAATGCTGTGGCTTAGGGGTTTATTGCAGCTCCAGATCTGCAGCTGTGCAGTTCTGGGGCTGCTTGCCACCCCACAAGGCAGGTGAAGGGTGGCCAAAAGGACAGAGATGTGGGAAGAATAGGCAAATGGGGTTGGGATTGGAGCTGAAGGTTGGGGTTGGGAAGGACACAGCCTGAGGTGGGTTGTCAGCGAACGACCGGTGGAATTTTATTAATGATGGCAATGGAGAATGCCAGGATTGCCATCACTAAACAATGTGGTCACATGACATGCTTTATAACCATATTGCTAAGTGACACAAACTCCGGTCCCAACTGTGAGTGTAAGTCAAGGACTATTTGTATATTATCTCTTTATATAATATTACTCTTAATAAAAATTTAACTGCTTAGGAAAACTGATTCTCTGAATAAATGACAAGTCATAATAAAATCATTACCAAAGCCTTTACCAAAGTTTCTATACAATTAAGAAAAGAACTCATAAGAGAGAGAAAAAAATCATTATTATAAAAATTCTAAATTTATCATATTGAGATGATGGCGTAAGCTTTTTATATATTCTCAAAATAAATTCAGAAGTAATTAGGTCACCTGACCAAATAAAAAATAATTTCAATACTTGCTTAAAAATATGATTTGTTGAATAACTGTAATTGGATTAATTAATACACTGCACTAAACATACAAAAGTATAATTTGCAAATCACAATGACTGAATATACATATCATAGCAATTAAAAACCAAGGAAACTATAGTATAAGTTATCAGTGTAGAACATTTTAACCTATCAATTACTATCAGTTATCTGAAATATGAAATATGAAATAAGTAAACATATATTACTTTATTCTGAGAATAAAGTAATATATTTTTCCAGGCTCCAAAATGTCCAGAAATTTTACATTTTTAGTCTATGCTAACTGGCACTAACATTAAAGAACATTTAGTGTGAACTACTACAAAAGTGATAAAAACAATTAAATCTCCTTCTAAGTGAACTTAACTCTTATGGGACAAATATCACCCTGTCTCCAACCTTTTTCTTTTAGGGAAGGTTGTTCAGGGTGTAGTGAGGTATTCTGTAGAGAATACAGATTATATGGGTTGCTTTCAGTCAGGATTAAGGGCAATAAGTAAGATGGAAACCACACTGCTTGTTGATTGATGACCTTTGCTGGAACCTCAATAAGGGAAAGATAAACCTTCTGGTCCTACCAGATCATTCAGTAGTCTTCAATACCATCAATTATGGTATCCATATGCAAGGCACTGTGTCAAGTGATTCCACTCCTTCCTCAGTGGGCAGTTCTAGTCAATGGCTGTAGAGAAGGAAAAACTGATCCAGTGCAATACAACTCGGTTTTCTCCTTCCTATTTTTTACATCTACATGAAGCCACTCAGAGAAGTCATCCATCAGTTCAGAGTGTAGCAACATCAATACATTGATGATTCCCAGTTGTACATTGTCACCCGGATCATAGAAGTGATGCAGTCAAAGTCTTGTCCTGGTGTCTGGAGGCTTTTAGAATCTAGATGGGAAGAAACAGGTTGAAGTTGAAACTGAGTAAGATGGAATTGCTGGTTGTTCATGGAAGTTCTTTGTCATCTCTAGTATCGTCTCTTGAAAGAAAGGCACTATTTCTGAATACTACTCTCCAACCAGGGAACACTCACAGCTATTATTGGATGGGCAAATGGCTGTGGCCAAGAGAACCTCTGTCCAATTTCAAATGTTGCAACACTTAAGATTGCAAGATCCTTGTCTGATTAACACTTGGCTGGATTACTGCAATGTGCTCTGCGGGACTGCTTTAAAGACTTCCTGAAACTGCAGTTGATACACAACATGGAGGCTCACCTGCTCATTTTTTAAATATTTTTTATTGATTGCCAATAGATTTCTGGGAACAATTCAAAGTACTATTTTTATTCTATATGACTTTGCATTGTACTATCTCCAAAATTTCTTCTCTCAAAGTGTGATATGAAAATTCTAAGAAAAATAGTATGGTGATTCCATGAAATCTGGGGGGGGGGGGTGTTGAGATCAGGAGATAAGAAGCCCTCATGTTACTGAACACCTTTTCTCTGGAAGTCAAATTTACCTAACATCCAGAAACAAGTTAAGACAAGTGGCGCTCTTCCGGAGAGCCTTTAATATTGTCCTGTGACATTTTTAGATATTGCTTCAGTTTTAGACTTAACGGTGATTGTTTTCTGTTTGTATAATAAATAACCTATTTGTACTATAACTATACCTTGAATATTTTATATTCTTTTTGTGTATTAACTGGGGTTTATAATTGCAGTGGTAAAGAAAGCTAATAAATGAACTATTTCCTGGTGACTTTACAGATATTTCCATTGGGGGATGTTTTGTTAACTTCCCAATCTAACCTTCAGCCCTAAGATTCCTGGGTGGTTTCCGTAGAGCAAGAGAGAGATGGCCTTAAATATGGAATTCAACAACTATTGTGTAAACATCAACTTAGCTCAGATAGACTGCAGGGAGTGAAGAAAAAAAAAATCAAGACTGCACTCCTTTATTCACTTTAGTATAAGAAGGGAGAAAGAGAAAATCTCTGTCAGAATTTCCAGATTCTACTACAGGTATTCCTCGACTTACAACCACAATTGAGCCCAAAATTTCTGTTGTAAAATGAAACATTTGTTAAGTGAGTTTTGCTCCATTTTACAACCTTTCTTGCCACAGTTGTTAAGTAATCATTGTAGTTGTTGAGTTAGTGACATCGCTGTTAAGTAAATCTGACTTCCCCATTGACTTTGTTTGTCAGAAGGTCACAAAAGGTGATCACATGACCAAGGACATTGCAATCATCATAAATATGCATCTGGATCTTAATCACATGACCATGAGCATGCTGCAACAGTCGTAAATGTGAAAAAGGTCATAAGTCAATTTTTTCAGTGCCGTTGTAACTTCGAACAGTCACTAAATGAACTGTTGTAAGTCGAGGACCACCTGTATGATACCCTATAACAATAAAGTAGAATGAACAGTTTTAAGTCGAGAACTACCTGTATTTGGAAACTTTGGAAATGTATAATTACATTAGAAGGTTTTTGATACTATGATATCAAGTATTTTGAACCAAACTGCTAGAAAATCTTCTTTACTTAGTAAAAATAATCAAATTGTACACAAATCAAAGCAAAAGTAATTGTATGAATTATAGATTCCAAACAGTTAATAACCTAAAATGTACAAATGCAAACTCGTCTGGTATCAGTCTCTCAGTCAAGGTAAGGATTAGTACAACATTATGTGAAGAGTTAAAAAAAAAACCAGTATCAGAAGGAAGAGGCTATTTTTCTTTAAAATATAATTGCAATTGATCTACCTTGACCAATTACCGTATTTGCCCTCCAACAAAAAGAACTGGAATTTAGTGACAGTTCAAAATTACAACAGCATTGAACAAAGTGACTTATGACCAGTTTTCACACTTATGACCGTTATACTATCCCCATGGACATGTGATCAAAATTCGGAAACTTGGCAACTGACTCATATTTATGACGGTTGAAGCGTCATAAATAAAATGGGGCAAACTGACTTAACAGGCAGGACAAGAAGCAACAGATGGAAAACTAACCAATGGGAGAAGCAACCTAGAACTAAGAAGAAATGTTTTGACAGTTAAAACAATCAATCAGTGGAACAACCTGCCTCCAGAAGCTGTGAATGCTCCAACACTGTAAGTTTTTAAGAAGAGACTGCACAGCCATTTGTCTGAAATGGTATAGGGTTTCCTGCCTGAGCAGGGAGTTGGACTAGTTGACCTCCAAGGTCCCTTCCAACTATTATTATTATTATTATTATTATTATTATTATTATTGTTGTTGTTGTTGTTGTTGTTGTTGTTGTTGTTGTTGTTATTAAATGTTTCACTTAGCAACAGAAATTTTGGGCTCAATTGTGGTCATAAGTTGAGGACTACCTGTAACATAACTGTATTCTGAGAACTGCAGCATTAAAAGTTTCCCCTATTGAATGCCTGTTTTTTTAAAAAAAACAAACGGTTGTAAGTGTGAAAAAGTTCATGTCACTTTTTCAGTGCTGTTGTAACTTTGAACAGTCACTAAATGAACTATTGTAAGTTGAGGACTACCCTTATCATACCCTATAACAATAAAGTAGAATTCCAGTTCTTTTTGTTAGAGGGCAAATAATTGGTCAAGGGAGATCAATTGCAATTATATTTTAAAGAAAAATAGCCTATACAAGCTTCATGGACAGTGATTTAAAAATGCTCTAAAGGTATTTTAAGGCAAAAAGTAAAATCTTTTTAAAAATCTATTTTATTCTCTGAATCATAATTTAATTCAGTTAAAATTAAAACTTTTCCTAACATAACTGTATGCTACTATGCTACTATGCCAAAATGCTGCGCGAGCTGCACTGGCTGCCGGTGGCTTTCCGGGTGCGCTTCAAGGTTTTGATTATCACCTTCAAAGCGCTCCATGGCATCGGACCTGGATATCTCCGAGACCGCCTTCTGCCTCAGATTACCTCCCATCGGCCGGTACGCTCCCACAGAGTGGGTCTCCTCAGGGTGCCGTCAGCCAGACAGTGCCGGCTGGCGACCCCCAGGGGGAGGGCCTTCTCGGTGGGAGCTCCCACCCTCTGGAACGAACTACCCCCAGAGATCCGGGTGATCCCGGATCTCCCTTCCTTCCGCCGCGCCCTTAAGACATGGCTATTTCAACTAGCAGGACTGGCCTAAGGGGAAATTTTTAGCGGGGTTTTAAAAACAATTTTAAATTACAAAGGCCAAATCTAATATTTCATTTTAATTATGTTTTTTAACGATAGTATTGGGGTATTTTTGTATTTGTTTTTTATCAGGCTGTCAGCCGCCCTGAGTCCGCAAGGAGAAGGGCGGGGTAAAAATTCAATTAAATAAATAAATAAATAAAATAAATAAGCAAATAGACTTTTACCCGTTCCCTTGTGTTCCTACCATCACCTCTATAAAAACATGTACCACAAAGACCGCAACCACATCAACACTCTCAGATACATGCCAGGCAGTAATGGCATCACAGCAGAAGCATACAGCAGAAGTATGGATGTAAAGCAATAATAATGTGATTTGTTTTAGCAAGCCACTGTTCTGACAGCAATAATTCAGTTTTAAACTATAGTTCTCACATATTGATAATAACAATAGTTTAGAAAATCTTTACTAGGACAAACAAGGTAGCATTATTCTAAAGTTTCGACTTTCTTTGAATGTGACAGTGTCATTTCTGACTGACAAAACTAACTAATTATACACTATGGCTATGTCCCAACTCAGTGCACGCCCCATTCACTGGATTTTGAACATCATTACTAAGGACAGTATAACAAAAACATTATGGGTGACTATTTGGGGGTTTCTGAACCCTTTTGAGTGCTTTTGACTGTCTTTGTGTATTTGTCGTGCAAGTATATACTGTTCTTTCTCTAACTGCTGGTACATCATTATACAAAGCTGGTACATCATTATACAAAGCTACCAACTATACCTGACAATAATTGTAAACTAAGCCATTACTTAAAAATTCTGGGTTAGCATTATGCAATAATGTAGTCAGTATTTCTTTATCTTCATTACCATATTACCTCCAGAGTTTTTCTGGACCGTTATAAAATCTTATGAATAAAGTAGTATCACGGTACCAATGCCTGGATACACACAACATACTAATATAAACATACTAAGATGGTAAATTTGTTTAAATCAACTACAGTTAACTCAGTTTGCATAATACAGTCATAAACCATGTTTTGCAAATACAATGGCTAGATTCACATCATATGATAACCTCCACAAAAAAATTATGGATTAACATGCTTTACATATATCCAGACCAACATTTCTATTTCTCTTGGAAACAGGGTACGTTTTGCTTTATGCCTACCTCTTTTCTACTTTTTAATTTATTCATTACATGATTCCTCGGCCAATATTTCTTATTTTTTGTGCCATATTGTTGTCCTATTTTCAAAACTAATCAAGTCACCATGGAACATTTCTAATCCCTATATGGATCAGTGGGTGGACATTTACTTTGGATGATACCTTATATATTATTATAGAAAGCTATAGTGGCTAATAACTGAACCGATTCTAGATTCAACACTTTTCAAAATGCATTTAATTACAAATCTGATAAAAAATAATAATAGAAGGACTTACACAAGCACGCTGAATTAATAATAAAAGTAACATGAAGACAATTCAGTATATTTATTGGAAAAATTCCAGATAATTGCTTCCAATATCATAGTTCTAGTCCAGTGATGGCGAACCTTTTAGAGACCGAGTGCCCAAACTGCAACGCAAAACCCACTTATTTATTGCCGGATGCCAGGTGGGCATGGCCCACTGGGTGGGCATGGCTGTGGTGGTCATGGCAGACTGGGTGGGTTTGGCCAAGGTGGGCATGGTCACCTCGATGTTGCTCGTGGGGAGGGATGCCTGTGGGGGCCGGGCAGGGTTGGGGGAGATCCAGGGGGTCTCTGGCAGATGGGACGTTGGGCAGGAGGCTCGTCCTGCAGGATGAGGCGAGGCGAGGCAGGGTGGGGGTGCCCTTGTCGCAGGGCAAGGCGAGGCAGGGGCCGAAGTGGCTGCTGCCTGACACCATCGGCCTCCGCGCACAGAGGCCAGCAAGCGCATAGGGGCCGACAGTGTCCGTCAGCAGCCACAGCCTGCCGGCACCTCGACCAGCACACTCTGGGGCTCTGCAGCCCGCCGCCAGCAGTTCAGAGAAGCCACCTCTGAGTTGGACGGACGGCCGACAGCTGAGGAGGCGATGCAGTGGGTCGTGCCCAGGAAAAGGAGAGCATGTGAGGCCAGGAGGGATGGGATGGGGGGGAGGGAGGGAAACCAGAGCCCTCTCTGTGGGCACACGCACCATTGCCCCAGCAGAGTTTGCCAGAGTAGTGAGCACGTGGCGTTTGGAAGCGACAGGGCAGGAAGTGAGCAAGCAAACGGCGTTGGCCCCCCAGGGATGCCCCAGAGATGGCGAGGGACTGGCCCCCGCCACCCTGGCCCCGGCCACACTCACCCAGTCTGCCATGACCACTGCAGCCACGCCCACCCAGTGGGCCATGCCCCCACGCCCCCGAGGGCACCACAATGTTGATGCAGCCCTGGCACTTTGCAATAAATAAGTGGGTTTTGGGTTGCAGTTTGGGCACTCAGTGTCTAAAAGGTTCGCCATCACTGCTTTAGTTTAACAGTAAAACAAGTGCTCTATTTTTTTTTTATTCTGCCATCTTAAATCTGATAGTAGCATTCATGTAGTTAGACTCTTATTTTAAAACAACCAGCAAGGTATAATGATTAAAGTGCTGGATTATGATCAGAGAAATTCAGATTCAAGTCATCCCACAGTTCAGGGAGTGACTCTGGGCCAGACATTACCTCTCCACTATAATTAGTTTTATTCACATGGCTACTATTCTGAAAAAAAATACACGGAAGGAGGAAACACAATTGTACTTTCATTGATGCAAAAATGCTACCAACGGCATTATTGGCTGGGACAAGAAGGATGAAGGACAATGGGTTGTGAGGGTGTGTTTTTTTTTTTGCTATGGGATCAATTCCAGGTTAAATTCAAAGTGCTGGTTCTTACCTAAATGGATTGGGAGCTGGAAATCTTATGAACTATTCTATTTGTATCATCCTTCCCATAGTGTCCATTCAATACAAGTTGACTTTGTTCCAAATTTCTTTTCATCAAAGTGCTCTGAAATCCCTCCCATTTACCTTGAACATATACTTTTGTTATGTGGAAAGAGAAACTTGCTTTCTGGATAGATCTTGATCAGGTCTGATTTATGATTCAGAGCACTACTGCTTTCTCTACTACTCTTTTTATTGATTTGTCTTCTGTAATCTTTGTTGTTGTTACCCTGTGCTAATCTCTCTGTTTCATTAGTTTAAAATTTGTTTGTGATTTTCAATTTTCTTTAATTATCACCATGTGACCAGGCTGTCTGAAGGTGATTATGGGCAGGAAGTAGACTAATGAACTGAAGTTTAATCAAGACAACAACAGAAGGGGCGTTTGTCTTACTTGAACGCCTTTTCTCAGCATGACAATGGAGAATCCACAAATGGGTTTAGACTGTCTTCCTGCCCAATTAGACTAAGTCTGACAAAGTAGCCACGCCTCCTGCTGGGCCCTGGTATTCCCAGAGACGACGAAGGCGAAGCTATTGATGATAGTCCGATGTATTGGCTCCCCTACCCCTAACACAGGCCTGACGGACCTAAAGGGGTGGGTGTGGATTCTCCATCGTCATGCTGAGAAAAGGCGTTCAGGTAAGACAACGCCCCTTCTCCAGCATGAGGATGGAGAATCCACAAATGGGACGTACCAAAGCTACCCTGTCCCTATGGGAGGGATTTGATCTGGGCCTGTATCCCACTTGTTGGCACCACCTGCTGGAGCACTCTCCGGCCGAATGAGGCATCCGCGGAGGCAAATCTATCCAGCCTGTAGTGTCTCACGAATGGGGAAGGCGAGGACCAGGTCGCCGCCCTACAGATATCCCCGATGGATGCCTGTGAGGCCCACGCTGCTGATGTTGCAGCACTGCGGGTGGAGTGAGCGGTTATATGTCTTGGGACTGACAGGGAATGTGACTGGTATGCTCCTGCGATGCACGCCCTGATCCACCTGCCTATTGTTGAAGACGAAACCTTCTGTCCCATGGAAGAGGATTGAAAGGAAATGAAGAGCGCTTCCGACTTGCGAAAGGCTGAAGTTCGCTTGAGGTAATGGCGCAATGCCCTTCGAATGTCCAAGGTGTGCCATTGGCGTTCTAACGCGTGAGATGGTCGAGGACAAAAAGGGGCGTTGTCTTACCTGAACGCCTTTTCTCAGCAAAGAGGAATGTAGACTCCACGTGTGGGTGTTAATTGTCCTCTAGCCCAATCAGACCAAACAATCAAAGTCGCCACGCCCCTTCAGGGTCTGAGCATGCCCAGTTTCGAAAAAGGGCGAAGCCAGTGATTGTTCTGTACGACGTGATGGCTCCTGAGGAATT
>NW_015395566.1:6237-9793 GCF_001527695.2 Protobothrops mucrosquamatus | reverse complement strand
GGCCATTGTAGGGGTCTGAGAGCCAACACCTCGTCCATCTTCAGTCACTTCGCCCTCGTTAAAGACTGGCCAGCAAGAGGGGGCGTGTCAAGTTTGACTACTTGGTCTCAAGAGCAGGCATCCAATGAAAACCCATATGTGTGAATTCTCCATCTCCGTACTGAGAAAAGGCGTTCAGGTAAGACAACGCCCCTTTTCTTTCTTTCTCTTTTTTGGGGGGTCATCACGTTTTTGACACCTTGCTAGGTGACTGGTGGTACTCGGATATTGCCATATCCTAAAAGTGGTACAATGGGTGAAAAGGTTGAAAAGCCCTGTTCTAGTACTTATTTGTCCCTAATTGATTATTGACCCACTTTGGAATGCAGAAAATAGCTGGCCAGAACATTGTCAATCATTAGGTTTCTGTTTATGAAGGCGAGCCGAAAAAAATAGTTTTTTCACCCAACTTAGAAAACTATTTGCTACAAAATATGGCCACTGTTTCAGTTGGCTCTAAAAGTATTTAGGTATATTGATGGAAGGCATGATTGTGGTGTCTCTGTGTGTGTGTGTGTGTATGTGTGTGTGTGTGTAGAAACTCCACCGCTTGACCATTTGAGGATCTCAGCTCAAATATTGCCTTGCATTTAGCAGCGTGAAACAGTATAAGAATTTTGGTTCAAACTGTGTTTTTCCCCCCTCTGGAAACTGAGGTAGATTTGTCTGATGCCATTTAGGAGGATGTGAAGATTCATATGTTTTATGCATAGCAAAATAAAATCATTTATAGGGAGAGATTTGCTTCATTAACTATTGAAATACACCCATGGCAAGAGGACATTAATTTACAAAGAAAAATGATGATATTGGACTCATTCCTTGAAGGGGGGGGTTTCTACAATAAAAGACCCACCATGAGTTTGATGCAATTATGGCACATTTTGTGAAGAGCTTCTTCCCTGGAATTTAGGACAAAGTTGTCAGTTCATAAAACGGCATATACTCCTTATAATTGAAATGTTCTTGTCAGACAGAAGAAGGCAGGAGCCAGGATAGAGTTCAAAAGCACTGCGAGTTTATTCTATACAGTCTGGGCAAGAATCTGATCTATTAATGGTCAAGACAAATTGGTGGCAGATAAGAGTCAATGGACCTCAAGGGTGGCTGGACTTAGGTTTCTTCCAGTGGTATTGAGACTCCATACTGATGATGTATTTGATCCCACCCTCAGGTTCAGCCTGGTCATCTTCTACAGTTCTTCCCAATTATAGAAATAGAATTCTAAACAACATGTTTTTATAAATTGTAAGAGAGCAATCATCCTGTGTTTGCAATTCTAATTTTATAATGTATAATTTGTGTTACCTGCATTTATTTCCCTACCCTTACCTTCTCAGACAGCCCCACTATGGCAGAACAGCCTACTTCTATTCACATATAAGTTTCTAAAAGCTGGAACTTCATGAAGGAGGATAAACCACCAAATAATTGTGAGACTTAGTAAGCAGGCATGGTAGGACAATGGTGTTTTGTTCACCTTGACCAGTGATTGAGAGTAAATGCTTCTGTGTTCCTTTAGCAATTGCAAGAGCTGGTTATTTTTTAGTAACACTCCCTTGTTTATTATCTTAAACATGACATAGGAGATGCCTGGGATACAAGTGTGAGAATTTCTTAGCTTCCCAATACAGGTGGGTAAGAATGAATAAGTTTGCAAAATGCCTCCATTGTAATCCACAGAAATAGAAGACCTAGCTTTTTTATTTGCATTATATTTTTAAAGCACATGCTGGAAAGTAGCCTGTTGTATAAAAAGATTGCAAGCTGTGTTTACTGTAAGAGAAGAAGAATGCATAGCAAAAGCAGAATGTGGGAAATAACAGCTCATTATTGCTGGGACAACAGTATTACATACATATGAAAAAGGGTGAAGTAATCAGGACTTTCCTGTGGCGCAAGGAAATTATGAGAAATGACTGGAATCTGTTCGTTTGGGAAGAAATGAATAAACTGACTGAGCTTGCTATGAGTAGGGTCCAACAAGGGGAGGAATGCCATCTGTTCTTCAGTTTTTTAATAGACTGTTCCTATTTCAGGAACTCTGTCCACAAAACAAAGAAAATGCTATTATGTACAGAATTGTCCATTTTGTCTATGAATAAGTATACCATGATTTCAATTAATCCTGTCTTCTGTTTTTAATGTACGAGCTGTGGGGGTGGAAATTTCAGAGTCTCCAAAATAAGGGTTGTAATACATACTTCTGAGAGAAAAAAAGGATACTAGTAATCTTTGCTTTATATAACTATTACACATAGCCTTATTTTGAACCAGCTGCTAGATGATGTAATGCCCAAAGCAATACTGGTTTGTTTTTTAACCGTAATTATAATTAATACTTACTCCTAATACCAATGGCTATAGTGGGGTTATAGTAAATCCCTCCATACTCTCACCTTTCTCAGCCTGGGGTTCTCCAGTTCTGCTCGAATCCTGCAGAATTTTCAACAAGGCTGACCATTAGCTATTGGAAAGTATCATGATGTAAAGGCCTCCATTTCCTTCCCTCCTGCTCCCCAACCCCATGGGTGCTTTTGCTCTATACCCAGAGATGAAGGGATCCCAGTAGAACATTGGTTTTCCCTAGCTCTCATCTCATGAGCAAATGCTTTCAGACAAGTATATCAAGCTTGTCGTCCATTCCTTATTGCAATCCATTTGATCAAGGACCAAACTCATTGATTAAGTTTACAACATACACTAAGCTTTAATATGAATTGTTGGTTTTGGCTTAATGTGTACTGAAATTATATTTTTAGTTGAAAGCGTCAGTGAAATTATGTATTTATGGGACAAACAGCTTGACAGCATTGGCTTTTCAGCGAAAGCTATTAGGTACTCACCTATTGCACCATCTTTTATTTTTTTATAGTAAAGATGGTAATTAATTGTATGATTTGCATATTTAGTTTTTTGTTTAAACACATTATGAATTTTTATCTTTTAAACTGTCAAGAGTCATAGAATCATGGTATCATAAGCTTGGGAGAGTTTTTGGAGGTCTTCTAGTCTGTCTCCAAAGACAGGATTCCTCATGACATTCCGACAAATGGCAGTCTGTGTCTTGTTTGAACACCCATGCTCCTGGATCATCTTACCTTGTTTTTTTTAAAAAAAAAATTGGACAGGTTGAAGCAACTATAATCATGGCATGATCCCATCTCAGAGAAGCAAACAAGCAAGAACACTAAAATATTGAGGTCTCAGGAGATTACAGTTAAAACCTGCCTACCTTTTCTTCAGTCTAATCTTTATATTCCCAATCCTCTATGGCAGGCATGTCAAACTGCCGGCCCACAGGCTGGATGTATCACGCTGAAACCGCACTCACCCCATTGCCGGTAATGGGGGAAAAGTCGCGATACGTCGTGCGGCGACATGTGGCGTTGCGAGTTTGACATGCCTGCTCTATGGCAATAGCCAACTGAATGTCTTTGGGAGTTCATAGCAGATCATTTAAACAAAACAAAACTTCTGCTTGTTGATTTTCAGGAACACTTTTTTGGTGGTGTGT
>NW_015395566.1:0-3583 GCF_001527695.2 Protobothrops mucrosquamatus | reverse complement strand
ATGGAAGTATTACAAAACCTGTTGTATTTGCAACTGGTAGTTGCAAATCACCTTGGTAAGCCAATAGGAAGAACACAAAAGCATAATGTGGATTTTATGCCTTAATAGATCATTTCATATAGAACAGTTTAAGTAATGTGTTCTTTGCTATAATTTAATACACCAAGCAACATAATTTGAAAAACATCCCCGATTTGTGGTGGAAAAAAATATTACATTTTGTTTCCTTTGTTTCCTCTTATTTATCTCTTATTAATGAACCAACGTAAATTGATAACTAGAAGACATTTTATTCACAAATTACCTTTAACTACTTGCTATGAAGGAACAGTGCTTCTGTTCTCTAATGAAACCAAAGATTATTTACGAACTGATCACTATGTCAAATGATCACCATGTAGATGATCACCATGTCAAATCTATATAAAAAAATAGGGGCGATTTTGCTAGGTATTGTTGTGATTGTACTGCTTTCTTAACAGAAAGGCATCTTAATGCAACTTTCCTAGTGGAAAAAAAATATTTAATGTAAGATTGACATATTAATTATTATTTATGTTTATGGATGAACACCTCCTTTTCAGAAAGATGATCAAATGGTGGTTTCATCCATGCCAGCCCTTCACCGTTTTAACATCTTCCAGATATGATGGTCTACAACCATTGCACCTAGCCAGTATGGTTGAGGGAGTTTAATTTTCTTGTTGATGCCAGCACCAGGAAAATTATTTGTTTTAGAATATTTTATATGTTAGGGATTATGGAGAATAACTTGTTAAATGCTTGAGCATTCAGTAATGGTCTATATTTTAGCATATTTTGGGTAGTAAAAGGTGTTCTATGAATCTATAAAAGGTCTACCATTGGTCTGGGATGCTAAACTAATCAGAGCAAATTAGTAGAAATGCAAAAATATAGAATGAGCGTCTAAGTTTTGAATTTCTGTCGGCTTTGTTGAACTTTTCAGGTGTTTCCTTTGCAAGTATATCCAAAAGATAGGCGATGGTCATTTCTTTTGGCCTGTGTTAATGAAACTAACTGCAGATAACTTCTGTGCATAAAGTGTGATAGAGGTACCGTTCAACCACAGAATATAGTGAGCTAAAGCTCTATCACATAATTGATATGGTTGACAGCTTTCTATCAAACAGGCAAAGTATCCTGCTGCTACTTTAATTCTTTGCTTCTCTTTACTTTATGGATCCAAGGATAACAAGACAGTGAATTGACTTATTTATTAAAGTTGTTTTCCTGTTTTAATTATCTGATCATTTAAGTCAATGGGATACTCTTTTATTTATTTTTAGCTTTGTTGATTACTTCTGGTATTTTAACAGAATAATAATACCTGTCTATGGAGCATTAACTTCAGTGGCTGTTTTGTGTCATGACAACTATGGATGTCATTTTACATTAGAATGCAGAACTACTTCATGATAAGTCCCAGTAATTTTGAACTGGGCAGAGGAGTGAAAGGAGACAGAACAGGAATGTTAATACATTATGGCTAATATCTGCTTCAAGGAATGTGATTGCTGTTAGAAGATGCCAGGTTTGATTTATATTCAAACCAATAGTGTCTGATTCATTATGTTTGTGTCAGAAAGCTCCCAACATTTAACTTTTGTTCCCCATTTCTTTTAGGGTTAATATATATTTTCTCTTGTTTTGATTTTCAACTATAAATTTAAATCAGTTAGTCAATCTAAACTGCAGTCTAAGAGAAGGCAAGGAAGAGAAGACTCTTGCAAATTCTTGAACAAATTCTTGTTCTCTTTATTATCTAACTTGTTACTCTTATTAAATAGACAGTTTTGGAATTCTCATTTATTTAGCAAGATGAGGATTGAACAAAATCAGTTTCCCAAAACAGTCACTGCATTGTACAATACAATAAAAGCAAATCAGAGGACAGTCTTGCAATAAAACAATTTAGAAGGCTATAAAATAGAAAAGAACAAACTTACCAGCTACATTGACCAGCTAAATAAAATAAGCTGGAAAGATTGTATTATAAAGGAAATATAACTTATAAATAGTTTTTGGCTGTCAAACTATATGTAGAATCAGACAAGATAGTCCAGTTTGGCCATTTGATGAATACTTTAGAACATGTTGTGTTTCTCAACCGTGACAATTTTAAGGCATGTGGACTTCAACTCCCAGAATTCCACAATGCTGGCTGTGGAATTCTGGGAGTTGAAGTCCACATGCCTTAAAATTGTCAAGGTTGAGAAACACTGCTAGAATAAAACACAGAAGAAGGGTTTAGATATGGAGTGTACCCTTGAACATTAATATATGTACCATCCATGTGTATGTGTAGATGTGTGTAGATGCATATATATATATATATATACACCAAAGTAGTACAAATAAAATTTACACAAAAATAAAGGAAAGCTTTTGTACTATATTAATTATTTTTGCCTTCTTTGATTAAATTCTGATCAAGAAAGCTTTTGATTCCCAAACAGCACCAGTACAGCTTTCCCCCCAAAAATACATCCAAAGGCCAACTGAGAAGTAGCCTCCATCAGGTTTTGCCAGGCTGGGAAATCCTCAAAATTTATCCTCTTCCTCTACTTTCCTCTCTTATCTAGCCTGGTCAGCTCTTTTGTGCCTGGAGCAGAATTTGGTCCCGGCATACGCTAATCAAGCTAATGTCATTCATGCAGAAGTGTTGT
The DNA here is from genome assembly GCF_001527695.2 of Protobothrops mucrosquamatus. Lineage (NCBI taxonomy): Eukaryota > Metazoa > Chordata > Lepidosauria > Squamata > Viperidae > Protobothrops > Protobothrops mucrosquamatus. The sequence continues at coordinate 896 of NW_015395566.1, read as the reverse complement.
CAGCTATCATGGGGCTTATCTAACAAATTTCAGGCACAATGGTGAACTGAGATGATAGATTGGTCCCTGGATAGTATATTAACTGAACAGTGTGAAGTAGGCTGGCAGAAATGATGGCAGGGGAGTGAGAGAGAGAGAGTGGATAAGGCAGGGAGCCTTGCTGCTTGCAGCTCGCCATCTTGTCTACAGTTAGCCATTAGTACAGTAATCTGATTACAAGACCCCAGGAGCTGGAATTGTAAATGGCTACTCCAGAGGGAGCTGATTATCACAACCTCTGGAAAAAAAATGCTTTTAAGGCTGAAGCTGCAGCTGCGGTCCATGAAGTGTAATGTTGGAAGTAGTGCATAATTGCAAGAGCTTAGGCTGTCTTAACAGGTACCAGTGCTGTGTGGTGCTTTCATGGCTAGCTAGTATCCTATGAAATAACAATGGATGGACAACAGGAGGTGACTTTGGAAAAGGTTCATCTGGTAATTTAGTCACAGGCAATTCACACATCATTTTATTTGAAAGGGGAAAAATCACTATTCTAGTCTGTCTCTGAGCCAAAGTATTGAAATGCCAGGGGACACAAAGGTAGGGTTCATGTTGCCCTCAACCATGATTTCCTTAGACATAATTACAGAATATGTTATGGTTGATTGGGATAACACAAAATGCTGTACAAAAACAAAGTTTTAAAGCATAGAAACGAACCGAGTCGTGCCGCTGCGGCCTCTGACCCGGCGTAGATCTCAATTAGCTCCTTGGTTTACTGAGGAGCTGAGAGAGATGAAACGCCGGAAAAGACGCCTAGAGAGCAGTTGGAGGACGTCCCGGACCGAATCCGACCGAACACAGGTAAGGAGTCATATTAGATCCTACCTTGTGGCGATGAGGGTGGTGAGGTCCAA
>NW_015395565.1:19295-20703 GCF_001527695.2 Protobothrops mucrosquamatus | reverse complement strand
GACAATGGCTCCTCCGCCCTGCCTCACCTTGTCTCACCCCGCAGGACGAGCCTCCTGCCCACTGCCCCACCTGCCAGAGATCCCCTGGATTTCCCCAACTCTGCGCGGCTCCCACAGGTGTCCCCCCCCACAAGCAACATCGAGGTGATCACGCCCACCTTGGCCACACCCAGCCAGTCTGCCATGAGCACCACGGCCACGCCAACCCGGCACCTGGCGATAAATAAGTGGGTTTTGGGTTGCAGTTTGGGCACTCGGTCTCTAAAAGGTTCGCCATCACTGAGCTATGCTATACTGTAGTCCACATACAGAAATACTTTTATAGGCGATGGAAGGGGGAACCTATGAACATCTGCAGTGTGGCAAACAATGATTCTTGGTTGTGATTGTGAAAAACACTTGGTGGAGTAAAAGTTCTATTAGTTTTCCAATGCTGGGTTATCAATAAAACCATTACTAATATAGACTTACTAGTCCTAATGGGTTAATAGTAAAGTACAAAGTTTCAGAAACAAACCTTACAATTTATTTACATTTCTGTATAAATTTATATTTATATTTCTTTATCATTTATAGTTCTTAAACTTCTCAAGACATTTTAATTAACATTGGAAATCTTAGGACAGTTATCCAGCTATGCTGTATCCTTGGCAGAATTAATTCAATGCATTTGAAAGCAAACAGTACAAAGGATTTTACATTTTACTAGGACAAGTGTATTAAAGCAAAACAGAACCACAAAGAACCTACTTTTGGAGCACCAAAACTACAGTTGAGCTTTCGGGTCTCTATTGCGTGCGCCATTTCTGTCCACTCACTGACTGTATCATCCCGGTATCCTAAGTGCACATCAAGACTAACCTTTGCATTTTCTTCTGCAAAAACAATAGGAAACAACACGTTAAATGTGTCAAATAATATTTTCATGGCAAAATGAGAACAATTACTTTTGGCTGCCCCAAATACTGATTGACTGGTAACTCTAGACATTCCTTGCCTCTTGGGCCATGACAAAGAGCAGTGTGACAATTCCTTTTGTGCATTGTATTGTTTAGTTTAGTTTTTTAGTTTAGTTTTATTAAAATTTATACCCCGCCCTTCTCCCGGAGGACTCAGGGCGGCTTACAGCCAGTTTAAAAACAATAATACAATACAATACAAAATTTAAAAGTGATTAAAAATAAATATTTAACTAGGCCGCTTCTACTAAAAAATTTTTGTTAAAACCAATTTAAAATACCCCTAGGCCAGTCCTGCCCGCTGAAATAACCAAGTCTTGAGGGCGCGGCGGAAGGAGGGGAGATCCGGAATCACCCGGATCTCTGGGGGCAGCTCGTTCCAGAGGGTGGGTGCTCCGACAGAGAAGGCTCTCCCCCTGGGGGTCGCCAGCCGACACTGTCTGGTTGAC
>NW_015395565.1:10907-19184 GCF_001527695.2 Protobothrops mucrosquamatus | reverse complement strand
AGGCCAGTCCTGCCCGCTGAAATAACCAAGTCTTGAGGGCGCGGCGGAAGGAGGGGAGATCCGGAATCACCCGGATCTCTGGGGGCAGCTCGTTCCAGAGGGTGGGTGCTCCGACAGAGAAGGCTCTCCCCCTGGGGGTCGCCAGCCGACACTGTCTGGTTGACGGCACCCTGAGGAGGCCCTCTCTGTGGGAGCGTATTGGCCGGTGGGAGGTAATCTGTGGCAGAAGGCGGTCTCGGAGGTAACCAGGTCCAATGCCATGGTGCGCTTTAAAGATGATAATCAACACCTTGAAGCGCACTCGGAAGGCCACAGGCAGCCAGTGCAGCTCGCGCAGCAGCGGCGTTACATGGGAGCGGATCACCGCCCGCGCGGCCGCATTCTGGACTAACTGGAGCTCCGAGTGCTCCTCAAGGGAAGCCCCATGTAGAGAGCATTACAGTAGTCCAGGCGGGAGGTGACAAGGGCATGGGTGACTGTGCGCAAGGCATCCCGGTCCAGAAAAGGCCGCAACTGGTGCACCAGGTGTACCCGGTAAAACGGCCCCCTGGCCACAGCCGTCAACTGGTCATCCAGTGTCAGCCGTGGATCCAGGAGGACCCCCAGATTGCGCACCCTCTCCGAGGGGGCCAAAGTTTCGCCCCCTCGGAGTTTGTAGTTTACATCTTCCTTGGTGTAGCTAAAATCCCACCCCACTCCTTCCACTTACTTTTCAGATTTTTTTCCCACAGGTGGCACATCTTGATGGACACCTGTACTTTGCTTAAAATTACAGTGTGTCACTGACAATGTATATAAAACCAACACTACTTGGATTTAGGATAATAAAATACATTTTTTGAAGCAAGACCAATATTACTCCATACCATCAATAATGATCTACATACAATTGTTTTTTAAATGTATATCCTGCTACAGTCTAATCACTCTCAGCGGCTTGCCATAAAGGTTTGACACAACATTTATAATAGAAAAATCACAACAAATAAAAGAAACCATTGCTACAATTAGATGATTCCACGCTACAAATGCCCTTTGGAAGACTCCTATCTTTAACTTCTTCCAGAATCTGTATCATGACAGAGTCTATTGAACCTCCAAGAGGAGGAGGAGTCTAGAGGCCTGGTTTCCAGGCTTCAACCTGCCCAATCTTCAGAAAATCAGGAATTACAAGCTGCTTCTTCTAATGCAATTGACTCCATAGGGCTGACTCCAGTGGAGAGATGCGGTCCTGAGGGTGACTTGGAGTAAAGCTATAAAGAGCTTTACAGGTTAAAGACAGAAACATAGAGAACTGAATGCATAAAATGCCTTTGAATTTTTGTTTGTTTAATTAATTATTTTTTATTTTAATTATTTTTTATATTTATTTTTATTATTTTATATTTTATTTAATTTTTATTTATTTTTTAATTTTTGTCGATGATAGACATTTGTTTATCCTGTGTTTAAACAGCACTTTAATTACAGGAAAAAAAAGTATTAGGCAGCCAATGTAGGGCCTGCAATTCAGATATAATACGATCCCACTGAGAAAACTGCTGCTGAGCACCTAGATCAGGGGTAGTCAACCTTGGCTCTTTTATGACTCGTGGACTTCAACTCCCAGAATTCCTGAGCCAGCTTAGCTTAGCTGGCTCAGGAATTCTGGGAGTTGAAGTCCACGAGTCATAAAAGAGCCAAGGTTGACTACCCCTGACCTAGATCATGGCTATCTGCCTTTCCAGGTGGTCTTTAAACACAGCTCCACATTCAGCACATTGCAGTAGGCTAAGTAGGTGGGTAACAGGGGCATGGGATTTAGTTAATAGTTTTATATCATGATTTTGGAGGGAGCTGGAGATACTATCAGTCTCCCAGTGCCTGGAAGCTATGAGGATCTGGGTGGGACACAATAGGCTTCAACTGAACCCCAGCAAGGCAGAACATTAATTTGTACATCAGGGCTCTCCTATGGTCCCAGTAATTCCTCTAAATGGAGTTTCATTACTCCCAACAGAAAAGGATGGAAAAGGATTGTGGAGGAATTAGAGGTGGACGCCAAGGTGCCATTTGCAGGCTTATCTGGGATGTGAATACCTTGCTACAATATTCTTATCATTACCTGCTTAGACTACTGCAATGTCTAATTCCTGAGAGATTATAGGTAAAACAACAAAATTTTTCGACAGTGTCCAGTTACTAAAGACACAAGTAGGAGTTGTAGTGGTGCTGTGGTTAGAATGCAGTATTGCAGACTAATTCAGCTCATTATCAGGGGTCGATCCTCACTGGCTCAAGGTTGACTCAATCTTTCATCCTTCCGAGGTCAGTAAAATGAGGACCCAGATTGTTGGGGGCAATATACTGACTCTGTAAACTGATTAGAAAGTTCTGTGAAGCACTATGAAGTGGTATATAAGTTTAAATGCTACTGCTATTGCTAAGTAGAATCAAGATTCATGTCAAGTGGCTTTTATTGGCAAAATATTGTACTACCATGTTTCCCAGAAAGTAAGAACTACCCTGAAAATAAGCCCTAGTTTTGGGGCGAGGCAACACACCTAAAAATCAAGCTAGGGTGGAGGTGGAGCTGCCCCACGCGCCCCACACCCACTTACCTGGCAGCCAGGCCTCTCCTTGCCAGCCCACTTCTTCCACGGCGTCCCCAGGCTTGCATTTCACAATCAGAGGTCTTTCCAGAAGGCCACTGCAGCCGAGAACCGAGCTATGATTCAATCCATAGCTCAGTTTTGCAAGGACTCTGCAGCAGAGAACCGAGCTATGGATTGAATCCATAGCTCGGTTCTTGGCTGTAGTGGCCTTCTGGAAAGGCCTTTGACTGCAAAATACAGGCCGGAGCTCCATCCTCAGTTGCAGAATGAAGCTGCTTCTTTGGCTGCAGAAGAAGTGGGCTGGCTGGGCAGACTGTCAGTGCCGGAAGTAAATGGAAGATACCTCCCCCCCAAATAAGACCTGGTACTTCTATTGGAGGCAAAATAAATAAATAAAAATAAGACTGGGTCTTATTTTCAGGGAAACATGGTAACTGGTCACAGCAACCAGGTGGTAATGCTACAGGATGGTTCTTCCCAAAAAAGGAATTAGTCACCCCAAAATAGTCTGCTGAACAATTATTGTCAAACACAGCAAGGGAAGAAACTGTTCCACCTTTTTTACTGACAGCAACAGTGCTTGAGCAAATTGTTCTGTAGATGATGGGGTGCTCAAGAATCTGATGTCATCTCTATGATCAAAGGCCTCTCTAAATAAAGAATAAATTGATGTGAGCCCTTCAAGATAGGCTTGGTCAGGAATCAGACACCACAAAAACTACTGGAACTCTATTGTTGAAGGGTGTAGTAACAGAGTTTGAAAGCCTGGTGATTTTTTTTCCTCCCCCTCTTATATCAAACAGAGTTTCATTTTCATTCCCTCCTCTCTTCCAGGGCTAAACTTTATGGTGGATGAATTTTTTCAAGGTTATCTCTGTATTCCTCTGTACTTACTGAGAATCTCAGCTCCACTTAGGTGCTTTTATGCACTAAACACAGCATAAAAAAACAGTGTCATATCATTCACAATGTTTACTTCCAGTCTGTAAGAACTTCTCTGAAGCTCTTCTTTTCTACACATCTGTTACCGTTTCACAGTTATAATTTTATTGGGATTACATGGAGAGACGTTCATCTAGAATGCTGGGAATGGGTGTGGAAGGGCTTTGTGGTTCAGGCCAGCTATTTATAAAGTACTTGAACGTGTTTCTTTTTTCTATGGGTGCACCACCCTTTTCCAGCTACTTTTCTATTTTGCAATAAGCACAAACTGAATATTTCAGATTTAAATGTAAGTTTTTACATTGAAGTCCATGCATTGTTTTATTTTGCACATTTTTAGTGGTGGGTAAAAGTGTGTGAACTCTTTTGAATTTTCAATATAAATACAAGGAAAACTTACCAATCAGTACAGAACAAACAGGTCTGGATGGTATCTGAAACATCACCTGATCATTCCCCTGCCCAGAAAATCTAACCCTCTTTCTGGGAAGTAGCCATCCAGACACATCTTAAACCTGACTTAAGAAGCTATCTCTTCTGTTAGAAGTGAAAATTTTTGTGTTGTCAGGAATCTCTTCCTATATTTGCTTCTAAATGATTTTGCTGATAATTTGAACAGCCTGGCATTTTATGCTCTGATGTTACAAAATAAGTAATAGTCTCTAGAACACATATGTATGTACAGTATATATATTTATATGTATCCATCAATATTCTTTTTTTTTAAACTGGATGCCAGAACAGATTAGTCTTACAATAGAATAGATAGGCAACTAACACTTATCATTAGTTGGAAACTCTGCTTTGGTAGAGAAGGCTACATGTCTTTCATAATATGATTATAATTTTCCAGTTCCCATCCCTTTGCTTCTTTCTTTAAATAGTAAATGAAGCACATGAATGCACAAGCCCTGTAGTGTGATTTTGTTGTTTTTGTTCTTAGCATCAACAATACCTGAGAGAATGTAATAGAAATCTGGAATGCTATATTAAATAAGCAACAGAAGGTAACTGCAATTGCAGACATGTAATCAGTATAGTCAACTCTCACAAAGCAATTGCCATGTTGCTAAAGTAAAATAGCAAAGTGCCCTCTGAATTTAATTTAAATCAGGGATCTTCAAACTTGGCCCTTTTATGACTTGTGGACTTCAACTCCCAGAATTCCTCAGCAAGGCACGCTGGCTGAGGAATTCTGGGAGTTGAAGTCCACAAGCCATAAAAGGGCCAAGTCTGAAGACCCCTGATCTAAATTATTGAAGCAAGTAAAATAGGAACTACTGAAAATATAATTACAGAAACAATGAATAAAAGAATGCTAAAGTCTTTATTCCTTGAAAAGATAACTTTCCAAACATTTTACAATCTTGTTTTGGAATTCTTCTTTTTTAGCCATGCCCAAATCAGAGACTTCTTTTGTACAAAATTGGGATTCTCCCTTTAGTCTCTCCAGCACTTCTCCCCACTTTAGTCAAATGTCAGGTTCCTGCATACAAGTGTTTCCTTTCAGAATCCCATCCACTGCCTGGATGACTAAGCTCTTTCAGCAGCTGTGTTATTGCTGGAAGAGAGTCAATATTTTTCACACAGACTATTTTGTTTCATGGAACTTGTGCAAAATGTGACTTGGTGCTGCATCAGAACAAAAACTGAAATCAATTTGGCAATCTCAAAATAAGAAAATAAAAGAGGCCCCAAATGGTCAACGGTTACCACTATTTAAAATTAGATGTTAGTCACTTCTATAAGGTAAGTGGTTTCTCCATATTTTTTTTAAAAAGTATTGTATTGACAAAAAAAAACTGCAAAGAGATAATGAAGTATGACAAGGAATATAATTTTTCCCTATGCAGAAATTCCATCTGTACTTTCTTCAAACAATGCAAGATTGAATCCAAATATTTTAAATAATAGTAAGAATTATTCTGTGCTTGTACACAAATAATTCCAATACCTACTGTTCTATTTTCTACTACTGAAAGACTGACTTGCCTTCAGCCTCAAGTCTTGGTTGCAACCATCTTCTTCCATCTTCTGCTTGGTCATCAAGATCTTCCAAGCTGTCCTCTAGAATACTGCTACCACCAAAATAGATGGTGACCACTAGATGGCGGCCTATCAGAAATAGCATCATTTTTCCTCATAAAGTTTAGCCTAGCATATGTTATGATCTTTTTGCGATTTCCTGTAGCTGCATTGTCTGATGTTCTCTATTACCTGATCCTTCTATTAAATGGTGAAAACTATTTTGCCTCTTGTTCTATAATCTTTCTGGAAATCTTCTATTGCTAAATGAGTGTTTTAAAAATGTGATATGCATGTGTGTGTGTGTGTGTGTGTGTGTGTGTGTGTGAGAGAGAGAGAGAGAGAGAGAGAGGGAGGGAGGGAGGGAGGGAGNGAGAGAGAGAGAGAGAGAGAGAGAGAGAGAGAGAGAGAGAGAGAGAGAGAGAGAGATTTTATCATCCCAAATAAGTCATTCCATAATCACTGTCAGGTTTTTCTTGACTGATACTAAAACTGGAGATCATACGGCCAGTGATAAGTTATTATTAGAATCAGGAAAACTGATATATGGAATGGAACCAGGTTATTTGAAGGACTATCTTTTCCCAATTATATCTGTCTCACCCATTAGTGCGGGGAGGCAGAAAATGTTATGGATGCCACTAGATCCATCTAGTGGGATCAAGAAGGGCCTTCTCCATGGTGGCTCACTCCTGTGGAACATTATCTCTGTGGAAATAAGATGGGCTCTCACTCTGACACTCTTTTGAAAGGTCCAGAAGACATGGTTCTGATAATGGGCCTGGAGACACCATTAATTGGTTGGTCTGATCACTGTCACCAGAGGGTTAGGGATTTATTGTTTTTGTATTGGATTTTTTTTTGTAAGTTGCTTGGAGTCAGAGAGTGAGTTGGGCAATGGGAAGGAAAGAAGGAAAGAAGGAAGGAAGGAAGGAATTCCAGTGATTGCCAAATGTAAAACACAATGTTTATTTATAATAAAATCAAGGTTCAATTCTAGGGCCTGTTTCTCCTGCCCATGAAGTATAGCTTGCCACTTTGGGGCAGTAGGAACAATTTCTATTTATGTCTTATTACAGTACTGTAACAAACTACCTGGGTCTTAAGCAATTTGCTTCTGACCTTGCCAGAACAAGCTCTCACAATGACCTGGCTTCATTTCAAGAAGTTGCTCATTCTTCTGCTTAATACTTAAAAAGGAGCAAAAAAAATCTGCTGAACAATCTTTCTTTGTGTCAATCTAATGCTTGCACAAAGATAATTGATTCATTTAAATATTACACTAATTTTATTCATAGCAGTGAAATACAATATTTAGCCAGAAGAAAGACCTAATTTCCATAAGCCTGCATAATAAATAATATCCCGGGGAAAGAAAAACACAGCACTCTTCAAGGTCACAAACAGCTTGTAAGATATATTTTAGAATTTGTATTATCTGGAACACACACACACACACACACACACACACACACACACACAGGCACACAATGATATTTTTGAAGAAATCTTACCAAGATTTGGATTTTAGGTCACCTTCAAAAAAGTTTGCTCATTAGATGATGATTTTATAAGGACTCAACATTATTACTCACATCATTGCTGAATTTCAGCACCATGCAAAATAAACAAAACCCAGGAATTAAATTTAGGTAGATTGGTGACTGTAGTTTCCCATCATGTTCATTTTGTGACTCAAATCAGCCCAGGGGTACTGGCCAAAGGAAGCAAGTGGACTGAGTCACGTAAGTGAGTCAGTGAACCCATTTTTATTCCATTGTATCCCCCAGGAATGTTATATGTTCCTATATACACCCTCTCCAAATCTTAATGTCAAATGCCAAAATAACTCTGCCCACCAGGAAACAATTGGAAGCAAAAAATTATGGCAGATATTTTAGGACTAGGTTTCTGATTGCATGCCTAAGAATAGGGAAAAAAATGAGAGAATGTACTGAAAGCCAAGTTAGTAAATGATTGGGGAGAAAAGGCAGATACAGGAATGCAAAGAATGTTGTACAGCCTTATAGATAACAAAATCTGTATGAATCCTATGGCTCCTCTTGAATCTTACTAAAATTAGAAGACTACTGAATTATGTAAAAAAAAAAAAAGTGAACTCACATATTCCTAATATAACAATCCTGGGTCAAAAATTTCAATCCTATCAGAGAAAAACATTGTATTTAATATTTATTTCCTAAAAGCATGCCAGTAGATGGTACGTCTAAAAAAAAGCTCGTTTAACTTTGGTTATCATAGTCAAATGGTCAAAATTAGCCTATATACATGACTGGGGTGTTTACATAAATATGCATAATTTCCTTTTATTTTTTTTTAACAAATTCCAGGCCAATTCACAGCACAGTAACAAAAGTACAACAGAAATATAAAACTAACAATTGGAACCATTTAAAATCTATGACAAAACCAAATAAAATTCTGCTTTGGAAGTCTGTCAACTTTCAACTTGACTCATATATTAACATATTTAAGTTAGAATTATAAAAAATTTACAGATGGGGCGTTGTCTTACCTGAACGCCTTTTCTCAGCACGGAGATGGAGGATCCACAGAATGGGTGGAGACTGTATTCCTGCCCAATCAGATCAAGTCAGCCAAAGTTGTCACGCCCCGTCCTGGTTCCATTTTCCAGTCTTGACGCGAGCGTAGCCATTGACTGACCAAGAACGTACTGGCTCACAAACTAATCCTA
>NW_015395565.1:0-8199 GCF_001527695.2 Protobothrops mucrosquamatus | reverse complement strand
TTATCCTTTGCTCCCCCCACTACAGAGCTGCAAAGGAGGGATGGCAGAATTTTTTGGGGCTAAATTTGCTAAGGAAGGGAAGCCTAATTATTTAAAGGGGACCAGCAAAGGGAAGAGGAGGATTCCACAAAATGCCTAGACTGTACCTATGAGCCAGAGTTGTACGTCCTGTCCATGGGCAAGATCAAGTCAAGACTGGAAAATGGAACCAGGACGGGGCGTGACAACTTTGGCTGACTTGATCTGATTGGGCAGGAATACAGTCTCCACCCATTCTGTGGATCCTCCATCTCCAGTGCTGGAGAAACAACATACAAAGTGCTGTAATAGTCTACATCTCTTGACCAATTTTGTTTCTATTGTGCATAACACTTCTTCACTTGCTGGCAACTGTGATCATCATTCCCATGTGGTTTCACATTACTTTGATCCTTCCAGGCTTGCCTCCCTGGCTGTACCTGTACTGCTGCTCTCTTTCCTGGCCACAATTCAGCCACCTGAGACCAATAATTCCTTCAGGCTTTGACCACTTGCTTGCTCTTAGTGTGCTCTGCTCTTCCTCCTTCACCTTCCACTGTGCTTGCCTTCTTGGTCAGTTCTCTGCTCTTTCTTTTATCCCTCCCCCCTTCCCATGGAAAGTACCTCCACGCTTTCCCACACAATGTGCTACATCGCAACAGAAGTCAAGAGAAAAGAAGGTAATGTGAATACTCGGTGAAGAGGACTAACTCTGGGTCTTACATGGCTGACCTAGCCATATGGCAAACCCATGCTTAAGGTTCTTTGACTAAAATGTAAATGGAACTGAAGAAAACCATGATGGAATAGCCTGAGCTCCTATGATGGGGAAGCTTGACCTAAGAGAATATCTCTATGGGAGTTTTGCAAGCACAACCAGCAGTGTGGATTTTTTTCAATTGGGCTAGTTGAGAATGCAGGATCCAAGTTTTACATTAAGTCCAAATCCCCTTTCTATTATAGCTCTATAGATGTGCTGGTGAATGCCTGTAAAGGACTACAGTACATCTTCCAGAATAGAAATTACATAATATCAAGCATTTCCTGACCAATGCTGAGTACAGATAGTCCTTGACTTACAACATTTTATTCAGTGGCCATTCAAAGTTACAATGGCACTGAAAAAAAGGGACTTGTGACCGTTTTTTACACTTACAACCTTTGCAGCATCCCCTTGGTCACCTGATCAAAATTCAGATGCTTGGCAACTGACTCGTATTTATGACGGTTGCAGTGTCCCGGGGTCATGTGATCACCTTTTGTGACCTTCTGACAAGCAAAGTCAACGGGGAAGCCGGATCCACTTAACAACGTTTACTGACTTAACATCTGCAATGATTCACTTAAAAAGTGTTAAGTGAAAGATCATAAAATGGGACAAAACTGCCTTAACAAATGCCTCACTTAGCAACATAAATTTTGAGCACAACTGTGGTCAGAAGTTGAGGACTACCTGTACAGGCAATGTTAAATTTCTGTAGTTAAGATAAAAAGCTAAAGCTAATCATCGCCAACTATTACCTAATGTGAATGCAAATTAGTCAGGGATAACGATTTAGGAAAAGCAGCATACTGGATGATGATTAGGAGCCTACAAAATAATAAAGCTGTTAAGAATAAATTCTGGCCTGGAATCAAGCCAGCTGATACTTTCATTCGCCATCTAGAAATGGCGAAGACAAGGCAGAACTACATTTGCTCAAATTTAGAGAGGGAAAGGAAGCCAAGAATGACCTCAAACGACATTCACCTTCATGGCAATTGACTGCAAGAACAAAATCAGCCAGAAAGGAAAACTTTTTATGTCAGATGAATTTGAAAGGAACAATTAATTTGGCCAGCATTAGTTGCAAACGATCATTTTTTAAACAATTATTATCCTAATTAATCTCTCTGGCACCCATATATTCCTTGCAAATTTTAAAAAAGAAATCCCATTAGTATCTCAGCGCTTGTTGAACTGACTTAATTTGAAATTAAAGTAGCTGCTGAATTTTAACCTAAATTGTCACGTGCAGTTCTGTCACATTTCAGATATTCCTGGAAAAATATGTAATTGTTAGACAAAGGTGGTGTGTATGTATGTATGTATGTATGTATGTGAATCTTAAGTTAAATCTATGCATATTGTTTTACTAGTACCAAATCTTCATTTACTATAAACTCTACTTGGAATATTTATATATTTAGTTAATTGGATAGAATATTAGCTTTTATCCATTTGCTGACGTTAAACTGATATTATGGGATAAGCCAGTTAAAATTCATAAAAAGTCTGTTTTTTGGGATCATTTGAATTGATACTGTGATTTATTGAATGATAATGATGTTTTATTACTCCAACTGAAGAGAATATACATAGCTCAGGGTTGAACTGTGAGGCCCTTGGTGCTGCTGATGTTACCAAGCCAGGTAATGAAACATCTGCAAACAAACAACCAAGCTCAGAGAGCATCAATGACTTTATTATATTCTATGTTATAAAGAAAATACCAGTTTTTTAAAAACTGTCACTATTTTACAATTTGTCACATATTGATTTGAATCAGTGGCATTTCTGCTGCAGAGATGCCTTATAGGTAGTTTTTGACCCACAACATGTTATTTTGAACTATATACTGATAGTCGGATAATAGGAATGAATTCTCCATATCCTCATTTCTAGGAGATTAAAAGGGCAGATTATATATGGACTATTATAATGAAATTGTAGATAACCAGGCTGAGCCCAAGGGAGGGGTCAAGCACGTCATCAGTCTTGAGTCCCTTCCCATCCTCAAGAGATACAAGTCTAGCCCACCTTGAATTCCATTGGCCCTTATCTACTGCCAATTTATTTTGACCATTAGTAGTTCAGATTCTTGTAGAGAATGACTTAGCATGCAATAAACATGTATTCATTTGAACCACGTTGGCTCCTGATTTCCTTAAAGGCTTAAAGAAATATAGTCATTCTTCATTGAAATTTTGGATATTAACCAATTTCCAATTCCATTTATTTTACAGTTATTCTATTAACTTTCATTAACTTAGAAATGCCTTTAGATACTTACTAATTTGGTTGTTAGTCTTGAAAGCAATGTCCATGTGCAAAATGCAAAGAATAAATTGGAACCAGGGGCTCATCTCATTCTTGGGAAGTGGTATGTGAATGGCAAACACAATGTTATTAGCTTCTATTTGTCTGTTCACAGCTTCATCGAAATCTCTGAGTTTATTACACTGGTCAGGTCCCCAAGGTATAAACCATTTGGTCTTGTGATGATCTTTCTGCAAGTCTATGCACTTTGCGGCCATATAAGGCACAGCAGCAGTAGGGTCTGGAGCTGAAAAATAAACAAACAAACAAAATTCATTTTAGCATTCACAAAATACACAGAAAAAAGCTAACTAGATGAATTTGACCAATCACTGTCTCTCAGCCCAGCCTAACTTACAGGGCTGTTGTGGGAGAAAAACAGAATGAAAGAGCACCATGAAAATTGCCTGGAGATCCTGAATGAAACAAGAATAAATTTGGCCAGCCACAAAATAACATCCCTGAAGTATCAATTTACAAAACATGTTTCATATAAAACATTATGTTATATGATGAGAAAAGCAAACTATTCATTGACTGAAATTTCACACTGATCTAGATTTCTTGCCCTTTCTATTTCTGTGAGTAGTATCATACACTGTACAAAGCAAAGATTTGCCTTAATTATAATTTGCTGAATAATAGCTCAATATACACAAAGTATTAAGCCCCTCCCCCCATAGTATCTTGATTTAGTGCAAACTCAGCTCAAGAAGCTGGACTGGTAGTTACAAAAAATGTTGACAGGCAAGTCTCTTGCTCTTAGAAGAAGCTTCTAAAAAGGCAAAAGGGAATTGTAAATACTTACCGTGTTTCCCCGAAAGTAAGACCTACCCCAAAAATAAGCCCCAGCTTGATTTGGGGGGTGGGTGGGTTGAATATAAGCCCTACCCCAAAAACAAGCCCTAGTTTTGGGGTGAGGCACATGCCTAAAAATCAAGCTGGGGTGGGGGTGGGGGAGTGGAGCTGCCCCACACGCCTCGTACCGGCTTACCTTACCCCTAGGATCTCCGCAGCCAGGCCTCCCACGCTCTGACACTTGTCGCACTGCGTGGCTCATCATGTCTGTGCTGCCACTTGTGGCAGGAGGCTGCACAGTGCTTTGGGCCATTGCCACTGCTCATGGCAAGAGGCCACATGGTGCTTCATGCCAGTGCCATCACTCGTGGGAGGAGGCTGCAGTGTTTCGGCCCGTTGCCGCTGCTTGTGGCAGGACACTGCGCAGCGTTTCAGGCCGTTGCTGCCACTCGCAAAACCACATGGTGCTTCACACTGGTGCTGCCACTCACGGTAGGAAGCTACATGGTACTTTGGGCCATTCCCGTCACTTCTGGGAGAAGGCCGCACAGTGCTTTGGGATGTTGCTGCCGCTTGCAGCAGGAAGCCGCGCGATGCTTTGGGCCTTTGCCGCTCCTGGCAGCAAGAGGCTGCATGGTGCTTCACGATGGTGCCACTGCTTGCGGCAGGATGCTGCATAGCACTTTGGGCCATTGCTAAAGGCCTGACACACCACGTGGCCTCCTGCTACGAACAGTGGCAACGGCCCAAAGCACCGTGCAGCTTCCTACCACATGGCCTCTGGCCGCAAGTGGCCGCTGAAGAAGTCAAGCAGAAGCGCAACAGGTGTTGGGGCATTGCAGGCCTGGCTGTAGTGGTGCTAAGATAAGACATCCCCTGAAAGTATGATATAGTGCCTCTTTTGGAGGCAAAAAAAATATAAGACCGGGTCTTATTTTCAGGGAAACACAGTATCATCTATAATTAGTCAGCAAACTTAGCCAGAAACTGTAAACCACTCAAAGCTTTTTTTAAAATATAAAAGCTCCATTTTTTCCCATTTATTATTCCTTTTAGTCTCCATGAAACATTCTAGTGCAATGATAATAGATTAATAAAGCAATATTTATTAAAATGTTAAATTATAATATGCATGCAAATATATTTACGAGTGTATTATCACACATATCTAATTCAACAATATGCAAGCCAAAGCATAGAGGTAACCTGCAATCCTACAATTTACAAGAAAAAGGTTAAGGAAATGATTGGTCCATTAGTGGGAGAAAGTGGCAAGAAGCTAACAAGCAACAGGAAAAAAGCAGAACTACTTAACCCATTTTTTGTATCTGTCTTTATACAAAGGGAAAAAAACAGTCCAACCTATCAAAAACAGTACCGTAAAATACAGATTATACCAGAGGACTGAAAGAGCTGATGTAGTTCCCATCTTCAAATAAGGAAAAAAATGGATCCAAGAAACTACAGACCTATCACCCTGACCCTACCTGGGAAGATTCTGGAAAAGATAATAAAGCAACGAATCAGCGAAAACCTAGAGGCAAACAAAATAATTACCAAAAGCCAACATGGGTTTGTCAAAAACAGATCATGCCAGACAAATCTTATTGCATTCTTTGACCAGGTGACAAAATTAGTGGACCAGAAGAATGCTATGGATATAATTTACTTGGACTTCAGTAAGGCATTTGATAAAGTAGACCACAATCTACTACTTGACAAGATAGAAAAATGTTGGTTAGACAGCATCACCACCAGATGGATTCGTAGGTGGCTGACCGGCCATACTCAGCGTGTGGTCCTCAATGGAACTGCATCTACATGGAGGGAAGTGTGTAGTGGGGTGCCCCAGGGCTCTGGTTCTGGGCCCAGTGCTCTTCAACATCTTTATCAATGATTGGATGAGGGGATAGATGGGGAAGTCATCAGATTTGCAGATGACTCCAAGCAGAAATAGTCAACACTCCAGAAGATAGGCTTAATATGATCAGACCCAATTTTTATGGTGGTCATTAAGCAAATCATATACTTGTTAAGCAAACCAGGCAGTCATAAGTCTGAATCCACTCTCCTGAATGAGCATTTTTTGCTGGAATATTAGTTTTAAACAATTTATAGTTGTGAAAGGTCAGCTAAACTGAAGTTTATTTCATAACTGAGAATAGGAGTGAATGAGTTAACATTTTCTGTAGGACAGGATTTGTTAAATTATAAACTGTCTCCTTCAAAATATTACAAAAACTCAGAGATCTGAAAAGCGTGTCTAGAATGTCTGGGTATTCTTTGGGAATATTGTTTTAATTATTTAGTGCCAGCTACAAGCTGCCTCTTCAGACGTTATGAGATTTGCTGGACAGCAAAATTAAAATTTATCCTATAGAATCTGTTTACATTAGAAGCAGTTATCCTTATAGTCCATATAAGGTAACTACCCATACACGAAATAAAAGCAAAACACAAAATATGTGGCATTTTGAGTATAAAATCACTTTTTTCTATGCTAACTTGAATGCTATTTTTGTTATAATCCATATTAAGGAGAATTATCCAATTGTATGCGGTCGGTTGTTTTTGAGTGAAGGGCAGTGTTTTTCTAAAAAAAAAAAAGGTGCCAGAACTCACACACATCATACAACCCACCTTGCCTACCCTACAAGGTTCCATCCAAAAAAGGTGCCGGAACTCCGTTCTGGGCGTTCTATGAGAAAAAAAGCCCTGGTGAAGGGTATATGGAATTTGTAGCTGACCAACATATCAATGCTTTTCTTTCGTTCTGACTTATTTCACCTTGATAAAAGAAGCTAACTTAATGGACTCATGGAATGAAAATTGCATCTACCCGTATTTCCTCGAAAATAAGACCAGATCTATTTTTTTTTTGGGCCTCGAAACGAGGCACCAGGTCTTATTTTCGGGGATGTCTTTTATACTCACTCTGGCACTGACAGCCCCACCCAGCCAGTCCATTTCTTCTGTGGCCGAAGGAGCAGCTTCATTCTGTTCTCAGCTGCAGAGGTTTTGCAGAACTGAGCTATGGATTGAATCCATAGCTTGGTTCTTTGGCTGCAGTGGCCTTCCACAAAGGCCTCTGACTGCAAAATGCAGGCCTGGCTGCAGAAGATACCGGAAAAGTGGGCTGGTGAGGAGAGGCCTGGCTGCAAGGTAAGTAGGTGCAGGGTGTGTGGGGCAGCTCCAATCCCCACTCCAGCTTGATTTTTAGATGTGTGCCTCGCCCCAAAACTAGGGCTTATTTTGGAGTAGGGCTTATATTAGGCCCACCCCCAAAATCAAGCTAGGGCTTATTTTGGGGGTAGGCCTTACTTTTGGGGAAATACGGTATGATGTAGTCCCAAAAATTTTAAGAAAGGCAATGGTACATCAAAGATGCACACAATATTTCCCCAGCTGTTTTAAACCCATTAATATATCTTTTTGAACTAAGGAGATTGAGGGAGCATTATCTACACAACTGCAGACTAATTTTTCAACTTTTTTCAGCATGAATACAGGCAAGCTTTTGGGATGGAGTTAGTACTGAATTGACAGCCAATGCTGCCTTAGAAACTGGGTGTCATGTGTCTGAGTAACGAAACACTTAAAAGGACTTTCAGGCATGTTTTCTCCTAAAAGCATTTATTAAGATTACAATACGTCAGCACAGCATGGTGGAATGCTTAGATCTGCTTCTCTTCCGTTAGGCCTAACATTCCAACCATTTTCCACTCCCTTATTTTAGGGTCATGGTTCACATCTTCCAATCAACTTGAAAGATGTGATTTACTTCCGGTTTCTTTCTCCCGGGCTATCCTTATGCTCCTCCCCCTTTCCTGGTTGCTGGTTTAACTATATAAATACCAGACAGTTCTGCACATTGTCAAAGCAAGAATATACAGTATTTGCAGCGTTGACACTGGGGTGACTTAGACCTTTCCTTCCCACTCCCATCCAGTTTAGAAGTGGTTGGGTTCTGGTGGTGGGGGGACTTTTCCTTGAAAGAGAGTTGTTCTGCAGGGTCTTAAAAGAGGCAGAGTGATTAATCCCCTTCTTTTGAAGCCATCAGTGAATCCAACTGTAGCGGACATTTTTTGTTTAACTTCCAACCTTTTGTTTCTGGGGAAGGTTATGGAGAAGGTGGTCACATAACAGCTTCAGGCAATCCTGGACCACTTTCAATTAAGATTCAGCCCTGGGTATGGGATTAAAACCTTATTGATCACACCTATAGATCATCTCTGGCAGGGATTGAATGGAGTTAGTGCATTCATTCTTGTTTTTCTTGGCAACTTTTGATACCACCTATTATA
>NW_015395564.1:0-9797 GCF_001527695.2 Protobothrops mucrosquamatus | reverse complement strand
CACACAGGAACACACACATGCCTATGTGATGTTGACTCTATTGCCGCCTGGAAATGTAAAACTGGGTTTGCTAATTTTCCAAGCACCTGAACCACTGTAGCATACAGTGAGCAAATATAAACCAGCAAATACAAATCTCCATTCACTTACTAGATGAAAGCAGCATGAGAAGTGAAGCCATCTTAGTCTTCTGCAGTTTATCAAATCCTAGTTCACCCACCTAAGTCAACAAGCACTACGATTAGCATGGCTGAGGCAGGAATCCCCATTTTAAATATCAAGAGACAGCTTTACATGTCACATGAAGACATTTATTTAAGTAAAGTCGCTGGTGAACTCAGAGACATATCTATTTGATTTTCGTCACAGTATTATGGAAGTGGATTGCCATTACCTTTTTTTTAGTTCAAGAGTCTCAGGCTAGTCCTTAGTCCCCCATATGGAGAAATCCAATGTAAGCACTGTAACAACCATATCCAAACTGCTCACAGACTAAATCTGACTGAGATCACCACCTGTTGAATCTTCAAGCTTTCAAGACCATTTTAACTATATTTTTTTTTGTAAGCAGCCTAGAGTCACTGTAAGAGTTGGTGTGCTACCCTATAAATTTTCTAAATTAGTGTTCTCAACCTTGGGAACTTTAAGGCACGTGGACTTCAAGTGCCAGAATTCCCCAGCCAGCCATGCTGGCTGGCGAATTCGGGAAATTGAAGTCTACATGCCTTAAAGTTCCTAAGGTTGAGAAAGTCTGCTCTAAATAAAAAAAATAATCGTGGATTATTGACTGTAAATATTGTGTATAATTGCCCAACACAGTAAACCTTAAATCATAATTAACATAAAGTTGAGTGATGATCAGCCAACCTCATTTAAGAGGTATGAAAACAGACATTCACTTTTATTTGCCACAATAACTCACCGTAGCAAAGGCCCAGAAAATCTTATCTAATGCTATATCCTCGCAGTAAATAGTTTACTGAACATAGGAGATAATCATAATTTAGCCTAGCGTGGGTGCTAACCCAGCCCATGTCGCAGAAGTTTGCAAAAAGCCTTTGCACAAAAAGAAAAAAAAAATACTCCGACTGATCAGCTAATTCACACTCCAACTCTTTCAAAACTACCTCGGGATCATCTTGCGCAAAAAGCGTAAGTTACGCTCTTTGCTGAACGAGAAGGCGGCAGGCGGCCCACGACGAAACACATAAGCGTCCGGCCCTCCGATTCTGACTGGTCAGAATCGAGGAACGGAGGCGGAGCAAAAGCTGCCTATTCCCCTATCCGAAGCCAGGAAGGTAGGAGAGGGGGCGAGGAAGGCGTCGTCCATTTTGGTTGATGGGAGGCAGGGCGCTCGCTGCTGGTGGGGGCCCCGTCTGCGAGAGGATCAAGGTGCAGAAAAGGTGAGAGGGGGGAAAAGTGACTTTTCTTACCTGTATTGTGTGTTTGAGTAGGTGAACTACATGCATAACAAGGCATTTGCTTTCACATAAACAAGGAGAACCAGGAGCAATCACGAGTGCTCTTCTGATGGGGCAGGCCGTGGCTCTGAAAGGATGGGGCATTTCGTGTATTTCAGTCATTGTTTTTCACACTTGGCCAGTTTAAGGTGCTTGGACTTCAACTTCCCGAATTCTCATGCCTGGCTTTTTCTGGGAGTGCAACAATGAACCAGATCCAATTGAGCACATAAAAGTAAATGTAAGCATTTCAGCACTCCGGAAGACGCAATTCATACGCTATGTTCAAATTGATAGAAAAATACACTAACATAAATCATACAGAGATATAAAATAAATATTTAAATTAGTGCAGATATGTCCCTTTCCTGTTCCTCTAGAATAGGCTATCCCTAAATCAGATGCCCTTTTTGATTCAATTGTTATTACCTATTTTCCTCAAAATTCCACTTCAGGAGGAGAAGGTTGGTAGCTCTTTCTCTTCTGCACCTTACTTATTTTCTTCTGAAGTTCTGCCTCCAGTTTCCCAAAATAGCCTCATTTTTGGTTGGGTCAAATCTGGCTTTTGCTTAAGAGAAAATTTGTATTGGGTACTGTGTATATGAAGTGTTTAGCAAAGAAAATTAAATCAATCCCATTTTACACAAAACTGAAAGGAATAGAGCTTAATATTGCAAATATATATGGGGAAATGAGAAATTGGAATATCTGATTTTGGAAAAATGATGGATCCAGATTTTAAGAAACGTAAAATACACTTCTAATCATCTGGGTGGGGTGGTGGTGGTATCAGTTTAATACAGGGGTAGTCACCTTGGCTCTTTTATGACTCGTGGACTTCAACTCCCAGAATTCCTGAGCCAGCACAGCTGGCTCAGGAATTCTGGGAGTTGAAGTCCACGAGTCATAAAAGAGCCAAGGTTGACTACCCCTGGTTTAATATAATGATTAAGGCATCAGGTGAGAAACTAGAAGACACTTGAGTTTTAATCTCACCTTAGCTATGAAGCCAGCTGAGTAACTTTGGGCCAATCAATCTCTCAGCCCTTGGAAGAAGGGAATAGCAAGCCATTTCTGAAAACCTTGCTACAAAAATTGCAGGACTAATTCACGCAGTACTGGAGTGAACACTAATTGAGCACACAAACATCTAGAAATGAAGTTAATTCATCATAATTAATCATTATTGGACTCCTCAAATAATGTTTTTAAAAAATGGATATCAGATGCCCTGTGTTAATGTTACAACTCTTATGATTTGATCATATCCATGGTCTTTTTTTGGCTTCAAATAATTATATATGTTAACATAACTTGGTGAAAATATAACAGTTTATGTGTGTGGATTATGCTGGATTATGTGATGCTGGATTATATTCATAAATTATGGAATTAGTATTTTATGAAGAGTTTGGCTTGTCAAGTCTGGGTTTTGATAATAAAAAATATTCTATATAGATAGCAAACAGAAAGAATTCAAGAGATGTGTTCCCTATCAATTTTTAAAATATATTTAGTAAAATGTGGAGCAATATGGTCTAGATTTATAATAAATGATAGTTTTGTATTATTTTTGTATTATATGAATATTTTTTTCTTTTTCCTTCCGTTCATTTTAATCACTATTCTGAATTTGTTTTTTGATTGAGTAATTGAGTATTTTTTCTTGAGCTCATTCTTAACGTACACCAAAAAGAAAGATGGAAAAAAGATTGCCAAGGAAGCTGTAGTCATATGAAAGCTAATAATAATGAACAACAACAACAATAATAATAATAATAAAGTTGGAAGGGACCTTAGAGGTCATCTATTCCAACCCCCTGCTCAGGCAGGAAACCCTATACCATTTCGGACAAATGGCTGTCCAGTCTCTTCTTAAAAACTTCCAGTGTTGGAGCATTCACCACTTCTGGAGGCAGTTTGTTCCACTGGTTAATTGTTCTACCTGTCAGGAAGTTTCTCCTTAGTTCTAGGTTTCTTCTCTCCTTGATTAGTTTCCATCCGTTGCTTCTTGTCCTGCCTTCAGGCACTTTGGAAAATAGCTTGGCTCCCTCTTCTTTGTGGCAGCCCCTGAGATATTGGAACGCTGCTTTCATGTCCCCCCTCGTCCTTCTCTTCGTTAAACTAGACATACTCAATTCCAGCAACAGTTCCTTATATGTTTTAGCCTCCAGTCCCTTAATCATCTTTGTTGCTCTTTTCTGTACTCTTTCTAGAGTCTCAACATCTTTTTTACATCGTGGTGACCAAAACTAAATGCAGTATTCCAAGTGTGACCTTGCCAAGGCATTGTAAGTGATATTAATACTTCACGAGATCTTGATTCTATCCCACTGTTAATGCAGCCCAGCACTGTGTTGGCTTTTTTGGCAGCTGCAGCACACTGCTGGCTCATATTTAAGTAATTGTCCACTAGTATTCCGAGATCCCTCTCACGGTTGCTACTATTGAGCAAGGTACCCCCTATACTATACCTGTACATTTGGTTTTTCTGTTCTGTTTATTATGAAAATTCTGACTTGTAAATTGGATGAAAAGTTTCTCTAGATACAAGATCCCAATTTGTCATATTTGGACTGTAAAATCCAGTCTGAATGAAAAGATCTGCAATTAAACTTTTATATTTGTAAAGCAATTATGCTCTGATATAATCTATGTTGTTTCTAAATCAGGGTCCCTGCCCAAAGGATTGCTCAAAGAAATCCAAAGGAATTCAAGAAAGGA
This sequence comes from Protobothrops mucrosquamatus, assembly GCF_001527695.2. Taxonomy (NCBI): domain Eukaryota; kingdom Metazoa; phylum Chordata; class Lepidosauria; order Squamata; family Viperidae; genus Protobothrops; species Protobothrops mucrosquamatus. Next base: position 5,613 of record NW_015395564.1, on the reverse strand, counting down.
AGATGAGTGTAGAAGCTGTTGATCGGGAGGCAGCCACATCTAGCCGACCCTGCACCCCCCCTCAGACTTCCTGGTTTGAGTTCCTGCTAGAAGAGTCTCTACTGGAGAAACACCTGAAAAAGGCTTATCCTGGTAAATAATGATGTTGTTCAAAGCTAAAACTTTTATTTTCATTCATTATTGCAGAGGATGAAGGAGTGTGATTGCATTTTCTGTGGGTGTTATTAAATTTTGTAGATTCTTTTATCCAATGATGAAGCAAAAGTAGTAGTAGGTTTTTGCTGATCCTTACTTGCACTGCACTTAAATCTTATTCAAGGTCCACATCACATAATGTATTTGGATTTTTTTATGTGTACTAGTATACATAAAAATAAATACATATTTACGCTTGAATATGACAATGATACAGGAAATGACAGTAAAACCAATGACATCAATCATTTCACTAAAATTTCTTTTTAGACAAAAATTATATATGTTTCTTTAAAAGTAGCTTGTTTATTTTTCATTTATTTGCTTCTTCCTAAGTGATATTTTAATATACAGTGCATATTTTAAACCTTTTTTTTTCTTGGCAGATCCTTCACCAGTCCAACTAATTGTTCAGTTTTTGGAGCAGGCTTCCAAGCCTTTAGTCAACGAACAGAATCAAGTTCAGCCTCCCCCTGATAATAAGAGAAATCGCATTTTAAAATTACTTGCTCTAAAAGTTGCTGCACATTTAAAGTGGAATTTGGATGTACTGGATAAAAGGTATTAGTTGATTTCTTGGATAAGATTGTTTACAGATAATTATGTCACAGTAAAAAGTATTAATTTTCACATTGCTTAAGTAAGTAGTATTTTGAAGTTTCCATTTCAAAGTCACATAAACTAAAAATTCAGTCTCAAGACAGATTGATCACTGGTAATCATGATGAATAATCAGAAAAGTAAGTTATTATGTAGTTTGTACCCGCATAGGAGAACAGCTGGGAAAGATGTTTGCTATTCTGGTTTCCAGCTTGCAGGTTAGATGTGCAGTAAAAATAGCAAAAAGACTGCATTGGAACCTTAATGGCTTTTGTTTGGTGATATTCCATAACAAAATTAAGAGCTGATCTATGTACTTTCAGTTATTTTTTTTTTCTTTTAGTTTATCTGTTCCTGTACTGAACATGCTATTAAATGAATTGCTGTGCATCAGTAAGGTTCCTCCTGGAACTAAACATATAGATATGGACCTTGCCTGTTTACCTCCAACCACTGCAATGGCTATATTGCTCTACAATAGATGGTAAGTTTTTATTTTCTTTAATATTCTTACTAGAAGGAAATGTTAAGGTCAAATAAATCCTATTCTGCTTGTGAAGTTTATAAGTGATATGTGCACACTAGATAGCATTTTTTTTCTTTTTGATTAGCTGTCATACCAATAAATCAGTAATTCCTTTTGCATGCTGTTTTAGCCTGGCAAAGGAATAAGCTGTGAATTGGGTAGCTGGTTTCCAATGTCTCTTCCTATGAAATTGTTTAGAGCATCAATTGATTACAGATACTGATTCATTAAAATGACAACTTAAACATTTGATAAACTGAAGTTAAGCCCTGTTTTTTTCCAATGTGATCTCAACTAGAAGATTGAAGAATCAGTGAAATCAATATTTCCAGTGTGTTACATTTAAGTCAACCTTTTGCTGTCATATTTGTCCTAGCTTTAATTTTTGAAATAAGCCCCAATAAATAATGCTGATATCAGAATAATTCACTATTCAGTGCTAACAGTTTTTTGTTTTTTTTAATAGGGCTATCCGAACCATAGTCAACAGTAGTTTTCCTGTCAGACTAGCAAAACCTGGCCCACCTCAGTTGAATGTGTAAGTCTGTCCATCTGTTTTAGTCTAAACCTAAATCAGGATCCAAACAAAATAATATAAAACTTGTTTGATACTTAAAGTATGTATTAAAAGATTTTTAGTGGAAAGAGGACAAAATCCCTGACTATAGCACATTTATATAAAATAATTCTGATTCTTTTAGAACAAATACAATTTAGGCAAAATTATTCAAATAGCTTAAACCTTAAATGATTCAGTTTTCAATCTTGAAATGCGGTTTATTTAAAACAATGTGAGGAAAAGCATATTTTGTTGCTTATTTATTTATGCATCCATTTGTGCATTTGAGTCAGTGTTGACCCCCTGGCGACTGCCTAAAAAGTCCCTGCAGTTTCTTGGCAAGATTCTGGAAATGGTTTGCTTTGCCTCTTCCTAGGGCTGGAAGAGAATGACTGGTGCAAAATCTCTCAACTGCCTTTGTGCCTAAGGTGGGATTAGAAATCACCATATCCTGGTTTCTATCCTGATGCTTTTAACTACTAACTAGACCAAACTGTACCTGTTGTATGCTGAACACACGAGGTATACTGGAAATCTAAATAGCATAATAACTTGATATTGCATTGAATAATAACCCACAATTGCTTTTGCCTTTTTTGTTTAGTATGAATCAGTTCCAACAAGAAAAGGAAGTCACAGATAACATTTTGAAAGTGGTAAGAGCTTTTCATTAAATTGTCCACAATTACAAGTTAGTTGATACAATTAATCAAGAAAAGTGCTAAAGTTAAGACCTTTCTCATATAAAAATGGCATTTGATATCTTTACTGTGAAAATTGGAGCATCTTATTTCTAACTCCAGCTCCATTGGATATGTTGAATTTTGAAGTTTATATGAGAAAATTATTTCAGGAAAGAATGTACTATACTCTTAGCCTTTTGACTTAAATCATACAATAGGGAAGAATAACATCATAAGATAGAATAAGGATGTTTTGCAAGGAAATAGGTCACAAACTAGTTGCAGTTTATTCCAGCAGGTCTATCTGATTAGTATTAATAGAGGGGGGTAATCTGACCTCCAAGGTCCCTTCCAACTTTTTTTTTATTTTTATTATTATTATTATTATTATTTTATTATTATTATTATTATTATTATTATTATTATTATTATTATTATTATTATTATTATTATTATTATTATTATACAAATTGCTATTCAGAAATCTGAATCATATTAGTGGTAATAGAAATAATTGCTTACCTCTTGAATTTCAGAGAAATATAATTATATTTTCTTGTTCATAACACCAAGTTGATCTGTTTATCTTTAAATCATATTTCCTAACAGGGAAAGATTTAAAATAATTCATAAATACATCTATTGCAAGGTTAGCAACCAGATGTTCTTCTCTTTGGCAGGACATTGTGGATGTTGTAGGATATTTGGTTACCTATACTTGATACAAAGGAACTGCTTTATAAATATCTGTAAACAAAAATCATTACAAAAAGTAAATTTTCATTATAAAGAGACTTGCCTTTTCATCCAATTACAGGGTGAAGACTTTACCGTAGCTTTCTCATTCTGAGCTCAGAGAATATTAAATGGTTATTATTTGATGATAACTAAATATGTGAGATCTTTGAAAGGGGAATGATTGTTAGTGTGAAATTTGATGTAGCTTGAACTAGAGAAGTAGATATTTATCTTAAGTAATCAAAACGGGTGCTAATAATTCAACATTTACATTCCTCCTGGTTGTTCCAGCTAAAAGAGCAGGCTGCTGATTCCATTCTGGTGTTAGAAGGAGCACTAAAATTAAACAAGGATCTTTACATTCACACAATACGGACGCTAGATCTGCTAGCTATGGAACCTGGTATGGTTAATGGAGAGACAGAGAGTTCTACAGCCGGATTAAGTATTAGCACTGAGGAAATGCAATGCCAAGTAGGTTGATGTTTTGTCTGACAATGATGTTGATAGTCCTCGACTTACGACAGTTTGTGTAACAATAATTTTAAGTTAATGACAGACTTGGAAAAAGTGATTTATGAGCTGTCCTCAAATTACGCCTGTCACTAAATAGGGCATTTGGCAACCAGTTTGCATTTACATTAGTTGCAGCATCTTGCAGTCACCAGCTTCGAACAATCAAAGTCAATCGTGGAAGCCAGATTTGCTTAATGTATTAGTTGCAGCATCTTGCAGTCACCAGCTTCGAACAATCAAAGTCAATTGTGGAAGCCAGATTTGCTTAATGACCACATGATTTGTTTAATAGCTGCTTGTTTCACTTAATGTCCACATGATTCATTTAACAACCATAGTAAAAATGGTTGTAAAAATGACTTGTTTAACAACCACATTACTTAGCAATCAAAATTCCAGTTGTAATTGTTGTAAGTTGAGGACTATCTTTAAATATGGATTCATAAAATGAAATTCATTTTGAAACAATTCATGGTGTCATCAGCCAACCGTGACATTCTATATTCAGAGTTAGTGTAGCTTTCCAGTATTTTGAAAACATGAAGAATATTCAGTTTTACAATTGTATTGTTTCAAGGATGATTTATTTGCAAATGTTTGGAAAGAGAAGGAAAGCACCTCTTTAATATAGTGTGTAGTGCAGGGATTTTGTCTCTCTGCATTTAATTGTTGCTTTAGCATTACTTTTAAGGATTCCAAAAGGGATTAAAAAGTCCTGCTATAATTTATTTTGGTCTGTTTCAGGTATGCTATGATTTAGGGGCCATCTATTTCCAGCAGGGTTCCACAAACTTTGATTTATATAGGAATGCCAGAGATAAATTTTTTAGAACCAAGGAATTGATTTTAAAGGTGAGTAACAAGTTAAATAGCAAATGAAATCTGTTTTTACATAAAATGGAAACCCATCTAGAAGTTTCATTGCAAATTTTAAGAATTTTCATAAAACTGGTTGATACTCAAATTATTAGAAGATAAATCAAAGACATTTGTTCAACTTGAGCCAGTAATCTTGCCATTATTGTGATGTTTCTTTTTTAAATAGGATGTTTTAAATTTTTATATAATAAAATTATACTATGTTGTAAACTGAGCTGACATATTTTTAAAAAAAGGATGGCAAATACTGGTAACAATAACAAAATTGTAATGATTCTTGGAAAATTATCACAGTGTGATAAATAAGTGTCTGTTAAAGGTGTTTGCCTTGAATAAAATGTTGGAAGTGTTTACTACATTTTTATAACTTTGATAACACTGTATTTTCTAGATTGGCTCATCACTTCATTGCATGATAGATGAAAAGAGGCTAGCTGGTTACTGTCAAGCCTGTGGAGTTCTTGCACCTTCTGAGAGTAGTTCACAACCATCAACTCCCTACAGTCAAATTCATAGCTGCTTAAGATCTGGCAATTACCAGGTAAACAGCATGCAATGCTCTTGTAGTTGTTAAGATATCATTATATCTCCGCCGTTAAGTCATGTGAACTCATGTGTTCATAAACCCGGGGCTATTAAACGCATTTAAATATCTTGAACCTTGAAATAGATATTGTATTTTTATTGTAAAATCTTTAGCCATTTGCTTGTGCTATTTAAAGAAGGCGGGATACTCATTTCTGGAAGTCATTCCAAAGTAGTATTGAAGGGTTGAACATAGATTCTGTTGATTGCTTAACATTAGTCAGCTTCTGAAGTCAGTGTTACTGATTCAATTTCTGGGCTATCTTTCTTGCAAGAAACTTAGAGCAGTGGTCCGTCCAAACAATAAATGTGTATGTTTTTTAGGCTAAACA
>NW_015395563.1:7705-9797 GCF_001527695.2 Protobothrops mucrosquamatus | reverse complement strand
TGTGGGAGCTCCCACCCTCTGGAACGAACTGCCCCCAGAGATCAGGGTGATCCCTGATCTCCCTTCCTTCCGCCGCGCCCTCAAGACGTGGTTGTTCCAGCTTGCGGGACTGGCCTAAGGGATTTTAAAGGGGTTTTATTTATTTTTAAATTTGACGAGTTAAATATTTCTTTTTAATCAATTTTAATAGATGTATAATGTGTGTGTTTTTTACCTGATTGTTAGCCGCCCTGAGTCCGCAAGGAGAAGGGCGGGATATAAATGTAATTAATAAATAAATAAAATAAATAAATCTAAGGGCACAATGCAAAGGAAATTGTATTTTCTTCATTGGCTTAAAATGATTGTCCTTGAAAGAAAATATTTCAAATACTCAAAAATTAGAATAAATATCTGCAAATTTCAGATATTTACTTTTCTATAGCCTACTTTTGTTACATGAATGTCTAGCATAGTTCAGACCTTCAAAGCCATGTATAATCCTATTGTGTTAGACACAACTTCTGTAATATTCAGTGTACTATTGATGATGGATTTTGTATTTCAATTCATCTAAGAGATAAAGTTGAGAAAATTGATATCCAAGTAATTAGGTTGCTGCATTCCATTCAGTTTCTTATTCATTTAGAATTATAAAAGAAGTGATATAGTTTATACATTGTTTAGCAATAATAGGTTAGAGCTAGTTCAAGGTGGCTACTGTCAATAAAACATGAAGATAACATCCAGATAACATCATGATGAAAAACTGCTGCCCAACATTGCATGCACATATATAAGCCTCAATGCTTGTTTTGTGACCACACAGTGCATTTATTTACTTAAATAATGAAGTCATCTGATTCTAAATAGCTCTGGGTAGCTCAGATTTTAAAAGCAAGGAGACAAAAAATAAAATAAAACATGCACATGCAAAAGATACAACCATACATAACAGAAAAGAACAACACACAGAGAGGCTCAGCCACTTACTTACCCAAATACTTTCTGAACATCATTAGGGTATAAATTCATGAATCTTTGAGGGGGGGGGGTGCTATTTCAAAGGACAGGTATTGTGAAAGAGGAGGCACGCTTCCTCGATCACAGTAGAAAGCATTATTTAATTGAGGTGCTTTGGAGCATATCTACTCTGCCTGATCTTATCAAATAAGTACAAATAATCTTATAACCAGACCTTGAATTGCACCCTGATGCCTACTGGAGGCCAGAGCAGCTCATGGAACAGTAATGTCACTGCCAGCCCAAGTCATTGCATTTTGGACCAGTTATAGCTTCCAAAGTCTTCAAAGGTAGCTTCATGTAGAGTGCATTGTAATAATCCAATATTTTATTACTTCCTTTCCTTTCCACATATCTTTCTATTTATGTCTGCGGTTTTGTGAAATGGGATTTTTAATGTTATTTATGGCTATCAATATGATTTGTCCTCATCACTTCTTATAATTCAGAATTCAGTTCCTTTAACCTTATTAGTTTTCCTTCTAGTAAATGAGTATTATATAGCCACACCCACTATAAGAATATCCTTGACACATTTTTGTAACATTAAATAGGCCCACTATTCAAAAAGGGAGAACTTGACCATAAGGCAGTGGTTCTCAACCTTTTTAATGCCGCGACCCCAACCGGTCATAAGTCGAGGACTAAACCGGTCGTAAGTAGAGGACTAAACCGGTCGTAAGTCGAGGACTAAACCGGTCGTAAGTCGAGGACTACCCAACCGGTCGTAAGTCGAGGACTTTCCCTGCCCGGGAGCGCCGCGCATGCATGGTTCTTCCCCCTGCGCCGGCCGAGGCATAGCTGGCAAGCGGCAGAGACGGAGCAGGCCGACCACCAGCTGGCCCAGCCCAAGGGAGGTAAGGCACCCGCCGGAAAAGGGAAAAAAAATGACGGACAAAAAAAATGGCGGACAGCCTTGCTTGGTGACCCCCGTGAAATGGTCGATCGACCCCAAATGGGGTCCCGACCCACAGGTTGAGAACCACTGCCATAAGGCAAACTGCAGAAAAATGTTCGGGGTGTGGATCTATCACTTTTTCCTTAAAGAATCCCTCCAGGAAAGCTAACTGTTAAACAGAGCAACAATTTG
>NW_015395563.1:0-3930 GCF_001527695.2 Protobothrops mucrosquamatus | reverse complement strand
TTAATGGTGTTTATAATGTGGCTAGATTAAAGTCTTGGCTCCTTATAATGAATGTACTTCTATTTGCTGAGTCCTAGAGATAGAAGACATAATACATATATTATATTTGAATGTCAGTTGTATAAGAAAGAGAAAGATCAGTATCTTGGACCACACACCAGACAAACCTCGTCAGACTTCAAAAATTATATATAATACAGTCCTTTAATTGAACAAAATAGTACAGTTGAGAACAGTTTATGTGGATCTGTTTGGATAACTTGTAGGGGTAATATGCAATATGATTTGCATTTTCCCACTTTTATTATATTTTAATATATGATATTGTTTTGTGTTTTATATTTTATATTCTGATATGGCCTAATGGCTACTAAATAAAGTATAACTAAAGCCTTTGAGATGCCTAATTTTTGATATTGCCATAAAAGAAAAAGAAGTCTGAAGCTGCAAATTCAGAATTACAGTAGGAATATGGAATGGATAAAGCATGAATGTGGCAAAGTTCTGTGATGTGCACATCCTTACAAAGATCACAATCATGCAAGATTACTATAAGGAAGTCAAACAAAGGTGACCCATGATTAATATGGAACACTTGTAAAAAAATTACAAGACATTAGATGAAAAAATGTGAATGACTTAGATCATTTTTCCCTCAGAGACGTAAAGGATCTTCTAATTTCATCCCTCCATTGCTGAGCCAAAAGAAAGTAATGCTAAGACAAGCTTTAATTCACTTCAGCAATGGCTGACTGATGCTGTAAAGACATTTTAAGTCACCAGTGCAGAAATATCTTTATTCCATTTTTTTCTCTCCTTCAGAATGAGTAATTGCTAACATTTTGAGGGCAGAGTAAGAGAAAGCTGTAATTTGGGTTATTTTAAGTTATCTGCCACCCATTAAGTCTTTGGCTATTTTTCTAAGTTTTATGGACATAGATATCTCTGTGCTTATTCTTCTGAACTTTAGAATCTAAAGCATAATTTCATTCCACAACATGGTTTATTGTGACTGATTGCATAAAATCATAATGCTGTAGAGTTATAAGGGACCACTGACTTTTCCTTTCCCCAGCTTAGAGTATATATGAACCTTGTATGTCTGTCTCTTGATGGCTTCAGGTTCCTGTTCTTGATACGTGTTTTAAGGGACTATATGTAATGTCTCAGTTTGGGAAATAATGTACTGATAGGGAGAATTAGCTTATCAGAAATCCTTGACTTACAATCATTCATTTAGCAATCATTCAAAGTTACAGTGGTACTGAAAAAGTGATGTATGACTGGTTCTCACACTTAAGTCAGTTGCAGCATCTCCATAGTCACATGATCAGAATTTGGACACGTGGCAAACAGCATGTATTTACAATGATTGTAGCATTTTGGGATCCTGGGATAGTCATTTTCAACTTTCCTAGGGAGCTTCTGACAAGGAAAGTCAATATGAGAAGCCAGATTCTCTTAACTGCAGTGATTCACTTAACAACTATAGCAAGAAAGGCCATAAAATAGAGGGTGGTGACTCACTTAACAGTTGTCTTGCTTAGCAACAATAATTTTGGGGTCAGTCGTGGTCGTAAGTCAAGGACTATCTTTGCTGAGTCCTGTGAGTTGTGTTCAGAATTTATCCTGTTGCTCATTCTGCTCTGAATGGGACAGATAAAAGGTATTCTAATATAAAGGGAATGTAATTAGAGAGAACGGTTGGCTCAAAGGATTAGTCATGGAATATTGAATGCTTAAATTTAGACTGCGGGAAATCTTCCAGAACACAATTTTGTATTGAATAGAAATGTATTCATTTTTCATGCCAATTCTGTGCTTCTACCATGCTTCTTATGGTATTACTAGTCAACCTTGATGTTATTTGTTGTATACCTGTATCTTTATTGTAGTGTCCCTAAACCTAATGCATACATGAAGAACCATAATGATTACTTACGTGTATCAGGGAAGAGTGATTTGATTATTTGTGATTCTCTCTGCTTTCTAAGCTAAGTACTTCACATTCATGTTTACATTTTGAAAATTGATATGGAAAGCTAACTATAGGGCTCTGCAGCAGTTTGGATTCAGTCTCCATAGAGCAGAGGTCCCCAATCTTTTGAGCACCAGGGACCGGTTCTGTGGAGAGAGGTTTTTCTGCGGACTGGAGGGAGCGTGATTTCATGTACTGCCTGTATCCCGTGGATGGGGCTTTGCTTGTTTGCACGGACCGGTTTCTGGCATGCCGCAGCCCAGTACCAGTCCATTGACTGGGGTTGGGGACCCCTACCATAGAGTACTCAGGAGTATACAGAAGCACAAAAGTAACACCTATTTGTAACATCTTAAAGCAGGCTCCTTTAAGATGAGGCAGAGAATGGTGGTATTTGCAATTCTACATGCTCCAAAGCAGGGGGCAGTCCGTCAGTGAGTTTTATATACCAGTTTTCTATATCAGTTGAATTTGGTTACTATAGCAGATTTTTTTTCCTTGGATTTTCCTTTCCACAAGATTATTTTGGAACACTGAAACTTGTTTTATTCTCTATTGCAAGAAACTGTATTTTAATGGTCTTTTGCATGGCTACTGTCATATGGAACCATTTATACTTTACTGCATGAGGTAACTATAATGTGTGAGCTTTCCTTTTATTGCTAATACTCAGATTCTCTGCTGATGGACTTGATGAGGCTCATTAAGGTGGTTTTATTAAATATTTTGAAAAAAACAATTTGAAAGTGATTTTTAAAGCTTCAGCCAAAGAAATTTGTTTGTGTTGTGTCCTTTGTGCAACCAGATTTGCTTTTATTTATTGATGCTCTTACAGAAGTGGGTGGTCAGCTTGGCAATGTTTTTCATATAGGCTAGTTGGTTGTAAAACGAAGATTAAGTAGCATGCTATTTAAAATAGATAAGGTCTTAGAACATAATCTCACATACTGGAGGTAATCCTTTTCTTACAGGCAATCACTTAATGACAGTTTGGAATTACAACAGCCTCAGAAAGGATGCTTTATGGCCCGTAAAGATCTTCCAGATGTCATAAAATGTTGTGCCACTCCTGAGGGTAACATGACTGCATTTCAGTTGCTTGGCAGCAAGATCATATTTAGACTAGTTGCTGTGTTCCACTGTGAGGTAATTACAATTCACAAGGTTTTTCGTCAATTTCTGTGGGTTTTTTTGCCAGTTTCTAACAAAAACACTAATTTGAATGAATGGATTTGGACAACTACTTTTGTTTGAATTCTACCCATTGTCCATCTGATAATTTTCCTTCCTGAGTATCTGAATATACGGACTACCGTTATATTATTCCAGGTAACTTAATCTGGGCAATTTTAGTATTCCTGAAAGTGACTATTCGAGAATATCTATAATTTCATGTCTAAAGCAGTATAATTTCATGTCAAGATGGTGTAATCTGTCTTAAATTGTATTTAGCCATAAACACAAAGCTGAATATATATTAGATATTATTTTCAGCAACAGCAACAGTGAAGGGGTTACTTTTGTCATGGACTTGGCATACAAGTGTCATGGACAGATTATACTCTGGTCTATTTTATAAATCTGGAGAATTTAACTGGTTTCTTAAAAATGCATAGGGAGGTTCCTAACTGTTCTATCAACGGTATTTAAAAAATTCTGGTTGAATGATAGAATATGAAAAAAGGCCTGAATAATTGACATTTTTATTCCCAAGCTTTTGGTCTTCTAACCAAGTTAGTTATCTGAAGCTGACGTTAGTGAACTATAACCAAAGAACCAGTTACAGAAAACTGTAGATGAACCAGATTGTAATAGAATCTATTTGTCAGAAGAATTGTATTAAACTAGAGTATACTTGGTGATGAGAGAAATAAAGAAAGTTATCAACACAGAATAGATGGCAATTCAGTACAAAATTGTTTTGGCTATTAAGTGCTGTAATCAGAGATTCA
>NW_015395562.1:0-9799 GCF_001527695.2 Protobothrops mucrosquamatus | reverse complement strand
GTTGTAAGTCACTTTTTTCATGCCACCATAACTGAACAGTTGCTAAAGGAATGGTCATAAGTTAGGGACTACTTGTCATTTTCTAGAAAGAAAGGTCCTTGAATATTGGATCCTTTCTGTCACTGCACACAGATCTACCAAACTGGCATTCTAAATTCAAGTTCATGGTGTCATTATATTTGAGAGAGAAAAAATAATACGAATATTTGGGCATCTCATTAACTCATTTATTGGTTAAGCAACTGATAAACAGAAACTTAGTACAATTTAAATTTTTCAACTTTCACATTTGATATTTAAATCAACAATTTCAGACTATGATCCAGAGTAATAGTACTTGGGGCTAAAATCCAACTATTTTACCAGTAAAGTTTTGTTATGAAACACTGAGCAAAGTATTATTCTGTACTATTATTATTATATTTACTAGATTAAATGCTACTGTATAGTTAAAATTATATAATTATAGGTGAATTTAATATTAAAACAAATAGTTACCCCTTATGAACGTAGGTAGTAGCATTATCTGGCTCAAGATCAATACATTTATCATACATATCGTCAGCTTTGCCAAACTGCTGTTGGTCTGTTAATGCCTGCATGGAGACACAATAACAACATAGCTCATCCATGAATGAGTGTTTTACAACAGCCTAATAATAAATGAAATATTTTTATTATTAAATTTATATGCCACCCATCTCACTATCTAAAGCAACTCTGGCCATCTTACAATACAATAAAAACACAAATATACATATATTTAAAACATTAACATTAATAGGAATAAGATAAAATTAGGAATTAAATACCCAAGAGGTATGGAGGTGGGATCTTACTCCACCGATCACCTCCAGCATAAAGTGACCCCACTGGTGTACCAGGCTAATCAGCAAAGCCAGGTTCTGAGGCCCTTCTGGAAGGCCAGGAGTTGGAGGCATATCTCCCTTCCAGTGGCAAGATGTCCTAAAAAGCGGGGAATATCACAGAAAAGGCTCCTTTTCCAAGAGCCTGTGAGCTGGAATTCCTTGACTGACAGAGTCAGTAGCACACCCCTTCTGCCAGAATGAATGGGACAGGCCAATCCTATTCCTCAGGAAACAGAACTATACTATGAAGGGCTTTAAAGGTAATAACCAACACCTTGAATTGGACCAAGAAGCAAACCGGCAGCCAGTGCAGCTTGCATAACAGCAGTGTTACATGTGTCACTCTAGGGTCCTCTAGAACTGTCCGCATAGCTGGGTTCTGTAAAATTGTAGCTTCCAAATACTCTTCAAGGGTAGCCCTATATAGAATGCAGTGGAGTACTCCAAACAAAAGATGATCAGAGTGGGAGGAACTGAGCACAGGACTCATTTTTCAGGAAAGGATACAGCAAAGACTCTCCTACCCATGACTGCTCTTTGGGCAGGAGTCATTGAGTCTAGGAGAATCTCTATGTTGTGCATGGGTCTGTCTGGGCAGTGCAACCCCATCCAGAATGAAAGTTGCTAAACTCCCAGATCCCTCACACCTATAGCCACTCAGTGTTGGCGGAGTCCAGCTGAAGTCTGTTGTCCCCCATCCAGATCCCTTCAACCTCCAGGGATTGCAAAAGGGCAATGACAGTAACACTTGGGTCACTCGGGACAGAGATATAATGTTGAGCATCATCAGCACCCTGATGATACTTCATCCTGTGATGTCGGATGATCTCACCCAGTGGCTTTATGAAGATATTTTAAAAGACCATATAGACTACTAAGTACTAAGCCCATCATAAAGGAGCTGTGGGCTGGACCTGCTACGATTAGGACCGACCTTGGTAAAAGGAGCCAAAATCCCACTCTCATCTACAAATACGTTAAATTCTGTTTCTGACGCATAACCAGGTTTGAAACCCAATTGAAAGGGTTTCAGATAATCCATTTCATCCAGGGCCCCCTGAAACTGCCATGCTAGGTTCTCCTAATATAGTTCTTTAGTAATTAGCACTTGCATATATTTTGCATGATCCCCTACTCTGTTTTGCATGTAACATCTCTTACAAGAATATTTGGTACTGAACTGGTTCATGATAGCACATGAGATTTTTTAATAAGGAACTAAAGGAATTATGTACCTGGGCATACAATGCATAACCTTCAGCACACTTTGGAAATTTCTTAATAACATCCTCAAAACCTTTCATTGCTGCTTGTACTTGAGAAGTATTATTTCCAGTATAGGCTTGACGGTACTGCAAAGAAAAATAATTATTGAGTTAAAAAATAAAGCTTTAGTAGAAAGCCTACAAACTCACTCTCATGTATTTGTTAAGTGTAACTTCTAAACTTGCTACAAGTGATATTATTTTGCCAAGCTGCTTGTGAGATTACCTTACAATAAAGCCTAATAAACTTTCAAATACTCACCAAAGCAAAACATTTCTGTGCCTGTGCCAAAGCAGAATCTGGGCGCAAACGGATACATTCATCAAAATCTTCTACAGCTTCTTCTACACGGTCAAGCAAAATTTTTAGCTGAAAAAGACAAAAAAACTTCAGCATAATTCTATTAAATGAAAGTAAAATCACCACTGCAATACAGTTAAAACATATTGACTCAACCTGTATTACATGACTGAATTCTTCAGAACCCTAGCAGATTATATGTAGCATCTTTTTAATGTCATTAATATTAAACTTGTACCTCTACCAGGATACTGACGAATGTAGGATTATCACTTCAATATGCATAATTCAGTACACAGTTATAGAAGTTACCATTTAATATTTTCTGTCACGATTTTTCTTCTGGAGTTATCCATACAATGAAACATATTAAGGTGGAAGAATAATCTCTACCTGTCCTCTATGATGATAAACATCCGCGTTCTGAGGATCAATATCAGCAGCCATATTAAAGTCTTGAGTAGAGAGTAAAGGCTGTTGCTGCTGCATATACATACTTCCTCGTTTGATGAGGGCATTAGCACGAAGCTGTTGAGAAGAATTAAAGCTATTATGCATTTCTTTTCCTAAATAAGATATTTCAGTTTTATTACAGAAGTATCTCTTTGACAGTCTCTTTTTACATTTGAAAACTTCTTTGCACAGGTAAAATGTTAAGCCTCTTCTTTAGGAGTTTTTCCTCCCTGTCACAAACTGGCTTGCGCACAATGCTGGAGAAACGTATGCCCATTATTTCCCCAAATAATACCATCTCTAATTCATAGAGCTTCTACACCCTCGATTGCTAGTATCCCGCCAATGAAAATAGATACTCATTGGAATTAAAACACATCACACATAGTCTAAACCAGTAACTACAGAAAGCATATCAGCAGTGGACTTAGACTGATATACTTTACTGCAGTCAAGGGTCATCAGCAGTTACAGGATCTCCAAGAAGAGGCAGCAAAAAAGGATGATACAGCAAACAGAATTATTTCCAGGCCAGGAAAAAAGTGACTGCAAGATTTTATCAAAAGCAACATTTGAGAAATGGAATGGTTGAAGGAACTGACTATTTGCTACAATAAATATTGAACAAGAAACACTACATTCTGAATTTTAGAGCAAAAAGTTAATCCTGTTATACTCTCATAACTCTCATAGGCAACTCTAGGGGCAAAGTGGAAACTAGAAAAAAAAAAGTATTTTTCAGCCCACCGTAGAATATCTCCAATTGCTTGCCTAGGGCACAGGTCGGCAACCTGCAGCTCCGGAGCCATGTGTGGCTCTTTGAGCCTTCTCCTGCGGCTCCCAGCCTCCTCTGCAGAGAGAGAGACAGAGACAGAGAGAGGCACTTGAGCTTCCCTGCTCTCTCTTTCTCTGTGTGTGTGTGTAAAAAAGAGAGTTGTTCTCCGATGAGCTGACAAGCTTATTGGGTGGGGCTCCTCCCTTTGCTGCGTCTCTGCAGGAAGCAGGAAGGGCCGGAGAGAGCCAGCCCAATAATGTGTGTCAGCTTGTTGCAGAACAGCCTGAAGCCAGCTTGCCAGTGAACAGAAGATTGGAGAGAGGGGGGGGAGAGAGAGAGGAAAGAAAGAGAGAGGGAGGAAAGAGAGGGAGAGAGAGGGGGGAGAGAGAGAGAAAGAGAGGAAAGAGAAAGGGAGAGAGGGAGAAAAAGAGGAGAGAAAAAGAGAAAAGAGAAAGAGAAAAAAGAGAGAAAGGGGGGGGAGAAAGAGAGAGGGAGAGAAAAAGAAAAGAGAGGGAGAGAGAAGGAGAGAGAGTGTGAAAAAGAGGGAGAAGAGGGGAGGAAAGAGAGAGAGAGAGAGGGAGGAAAGAGAGAGGAAAGAGGGAGAGAGAGAGAGAGAGAGGGAGAGGGAGAGAGAGAGAGAGAGAGAGAGAGAGAGAGAGAGAGAGAGAGAGAGAGAGAGAGAGAGAGAGAGAGAGAGAGAACTCATGCACAGCAGCCTCTATTTCTTTTTAATTAAACTTTTCAATCAAGGTTCCTACCCCTTGTGCGCACGCGCACACAAGTTTTGCGGCTCCCAGTGTTTTTTTTTTCCTCTGGGAAACAGATCCATGTGGCTCTTTCAGTGTTTAAAGTTGCAGACCCCTGGCCTAGGATTATCAGAATTACAGGGTTGCCCTCAGCACACTTCTCATTGAGAGGGGAGGAATTTTTGCAAACTTCACATTTGCCCTAAACATTTGATCTCCCCTGAAAACCCCATGAAATAGAACTGGGGATAATAAGAGAATAACAGAATCAGTTTTCTTCTTGAATGTCACTATCACCACTAAGAAATGTGTTTGAAATCTATAAATGCTTACCTTTACATTTGCATCTTCCATAACAATAACCTGATTCAAATCAGGTTTGGCAGCATTTGCATTACCAATAAGTAAATAGAATGTAGCTCTTAACAGCAAGGCTTCTGCCATATATTTTCCTTTAGCTTCAATTTCTTTAGTACACTCACTAATTATTTTGTCATAGTTTTCTTCCTCCATATATTTCTTTGCCTTTAAATAGCCACAGCTAAAAGAAATATGTAAAGCAGTTATTAATACGCAAGAGAAATGTTTCTGTAGTTCTAATCAAATCATATACAAGTTCTTTGTGAAAACCCACCAAATAAAATTCTCTTTATATATTTTGCAATAGTATTGGAATGGCCAGATTCTAGTAATTCCCAATGGATATATAAGACTATGCTGAACCAAGAAATTCTAAATATGTGCAAATATGTCTGTTTCTACAAACTTTCTATTTATTATTATTTTATTTATTTAAAATATTTAGATAGCCACCCATCTTCTAATCAACTCTGGGCAGCTCCTAATCAAAAGGATTGGGATTTGGTTAATTGGGTAGCTCCCAATTAAAAAGATTGTCATATACATTTTACAGAGCCATATTCTTACCTTAAGCAAAACTAAGCAAGCTGAATTGCTTGTGCATTTGATAGTTTCTATAAAACTAGATTTCAAATATTCTGTCATTAACTTTAAAAACAAATTGTAAGTATTTGAACAATCATTCAAAATTATAAGAAAGTATTGTGTTTATTCCATTTGTTTTACTACAGAAATCTCCTATAGCAGGAACAATCTGATGTATTTTGAATTCACAATTCTCATAAGTCCTAAAAAAGCTCTGGATTCACAATTCCCATAAATTATGGCCCCCAGTTGGTTTAAAACAACAAACCACACCTTCAAACCTCAGCTTTAATCATTGTTAAGGCCAACAGAGATTATGGTGATAGCAAATGTATTTATGATACAATGCAGATACAACTATCGGGAGCACTATGTCCATACCAGCATATTTAATCAGCAATAAAAAAGGTATTTTACAGACCCAAAGGTGTTTTTTCAAAAGGCAACTGAACTTTTTTCCCCCTTGAAGACGTTTCGCTTCTCATCCAAAAACTTCTTCAGTTGCCTTTTGAAAAAGCACCTTTGAGACAATCGTAATTTGGATGACTGAGAATCTCCAGAATCTCTTTATAGTCACTTCAAAATGAGTTGGGTGACAAATAAATTTAATAAAGAATTAAATAAAATATCAAATCAGACAAATGGACCATTGTTCTTAGTACTGTATATTCTGATACGAAAAGTCTAGCATTTCAGTTAGAAGTTTCTTGCTACAGACTGAGTATCAGCTACAGGTAGAGAGCCATGTGCTATAATAGTGAGTTCCAAATTATGCATGGAATTTTAACTGAAGTGAATGGCCAAAAATGTACAATCCTGCAAAATTTGTGAGGGTAAACTTAGGAATTCATTTCTTCATACCCGTTTTCTTTTACTTTCTATTCCATCCCAGACTCTTTCCCATTCCTGAATTTTGTCTTCCCCACTCCTAACTATCCTAGTATCTCCTTGATGTAACAGCAAACAGCATAGGAGTCCCCAACTCTTGGGCCGTGGCCAGTTCAGAACCGGGCCGCACGAGCAGTGGGTGGTTGCGTGTCTGCCACTCACACAAAACCATCCCCTTTCCCCCCCGCCAGGCCAAGCTGGAAAGGTTGAGGACCGCTAGCATAGAAGACTGTCTAACCTCTCGCTTCTCCCAATTCTATAGGTGCTTCTTGGTCTGGAACACAGAGTGGGATTTCAACAGCCATCTCCTTTGGCATTGCCCAGTCCGCCGCTCTCCTCTGAAAATCAATTATCCCCCACTGAATGACTTTTCAGAGTTCTGTTATTAAATCTGGCCACAGTAAGCTAAACATAAGCTGCCTCTCACAGTGAGTGAAAGCTCTTATTGTATATCTACATAACCTCATTTCTCTTTCAAAAAATACAATAAATGGCAGCAAAAATAATGTGTTATATTTATGTACCATTGCTTAACTGCTCGGTCACTTACTTTTCTTTTATTATGGAGGCCTCTCCTTCTTTATCTTTATCTTCATCAGATTTCTCTTCCCTTAGAAGAGGCTGAGATATAATGTCATCTGTGAAAGAGCTGAAGTAAGATTTGATAAACTGTGGTGAAGGCATCAAGGGTTCCCGGTTCTACAAAAAGGCAAACATAGATAGCTTGAAAAAGGCAAACCAACCAACACTATTAAAGAAATAAACTATCAGATTATGTTCAGAATTTAGCTGTAAATATAGCCAACAGGATACTTTTTTTATTTCTAAACAGCCTGAACCTTTCTTCCAATTATTAGCTTTTTCATCCTTTCTGATTTTCTCCGAGCCCAAGATTCCATTCCAGTTAAGAAAGTGTTAAAGAAGCCATTCTCAAGAATATTCATTCAATTGAAATGTTTCTGTCATTATTTAAATCCCTGGTAAAAAGATCCTCTTTTTTGCAATATTGGTGTATTGACTTAACAGATATTTCTATGATGCACAAACTTTTAAAAACATGCATTGAGAGCTATTTCATTTAACAATGATCCTTTATATCCAAGATCCTACTAAAAATTACCTTAAGTTTATTTAAAAAGAATAATAACATTCTTTTCAAGTAGCCCTTTTCCATTTCTCTTCCATTTGTCCCTGGTATTGTGGTAAGCTCCAAGTTTTGGTGCATTTTTCTTCCCCGCAAAGCTACATATTGATAGTTCTTGACTTACAACCATAACTGGAACCGGAATCTTGGTCAATGAACAAGATGCTCATTAAATGAGATGTCACATGATTGTTCAGCTGAACTACCGCAATCCCTACCCTACCCTACCCTACCCTACCCATTAAGCAGTCTCGTGGGTTGTTAAGAGAACAGAGTTCCAGATAAGGAGCAGGGGATGCTTTGGGAGTGAGGGATGGGGAGATTCTAGGAGGCTCTGTTCAAGAAATAAAAATCCTTCCTGCTGAAATCCAAGCACAATTTCCAGTCCCTGAGTGAAGTGCATTGTCTTGCCAGACTTCTTTGTCCCACATAAGACCTCCGACAACCCTTACTTTACTGTGCTATCTCTCTGCTTAGATTTTCCCTCCTCTCGTCTTTGGGGGATGGCAGAAAGAGCTGCCTATCAAATAAATTCAGTTCTCCTCCACACTCAAAAGTAAAATCCTCCGATGAGGTGCAGGAACGAAATTCAAATCTTCATGATTGGAGCTACATTTCTGCACCCTGCCGAAGTTCAGCACATAGCTCTTTAGTCAGCTCCCAGAGATGAGAGAGGGAATCCTCTTGGCTGGTAGGACCTTCCTTGCTGGCTTCCCCATTGACTTTTTTGAAGCCAACAGAGAAATTCCAAATAACGATAGGATAAATATATATATATAAAATGCAATATACTGTGACAGATGGGAGTGCTTTATGAGTTACCATAATTCTGGACCATTGTTAAATGAATGGTGTTAAATTGAAGACTACCTGTATAGACTAGAGAATTTCAAATTGACTTCTAGTGTGGTAATTTTAAGTACTCTAGACTTTTGATTTATTTTAAATGAGACACTTCTGTTGAAATGATACATGTATCTATGTGTATCTCTTTTTATATATGTGGGATGCTTCTCATATACATACTTCTCATATTTACATGCATAAACTTGTGCCATGGCAGTCAACTGTTTTTCATGCCTTCAAGCAGTAATTAAAGGTCAAATTTAAATATTTGATAGCTGCAAAACACATTCTAAAACCTGAGTGTCATTTTAGTGACTTATAGTACATAATCAAAAGAAGATCTGAGTTAATAATACTCCAATTTGCTCATATGAATTCTATGACATTTCATTGATAACATTAATACTACAAAAAAAAGAATTGTATTTTGAATATTCTTGCAACTTTACCAGCACAGCTATATTCCTGTAACCATTTAAGAAAGCTAATGCTTTATCATTTATTATATAGAACAAATCATACCTTATATTTCTCTTTGGCTTTTTCTTTCCCAAGAAGTTTAAGAACTTTATCAGCTAGCAACATACTTTGCTGATTTTGAAAGCCCTCTAAAATGCAAACTGCAGTAACATCTGGAAACATAAAAGAGAAATTTCTAATCCATTAGTTCTTGAAATGCTACCTAGGGAACGCCTACCAAGTACATTTATATCCCACTAAACAATTAGCCTGATGTTAGAGATGTCCAAGGCTGAGCCCAAGGGAAAGGTCAAATGTATCATTAGTCTCCAGTCCATTTGTGTCCACAAGAGATCTAAGCCCAGCTCACCTTGAATTCCATTGATTCTTACCTACCACCAATTTGCTTTGACCGTTAGTAGTTCAGATTCTTGTAGAGAGCTTTAGCATACAATAAACCTGTATATTCATTTGAACTGCCTGAACTCCTGATTTCCTGTGCCTGACACCTATACAAATTTTATTCCCAAATCACCCTCTCCAAATTCTCACATCATTGGGTGCTTGAAGAACAGACTTTTTATTTAATGTTTAAACAATCTTTCTGTTTAATAATGATAATGATACACGTACAGAATACTCACCTTCTAAACATTCTTTTTTGTTATCTAGTTTCTCATGTGCTTTTGCACGCCTAAAAAGTGCTTTCACATATCTGGGATTAAGTTCAACTGCCTTTGTGCAGTCCTGGGCCACTTCTTTCCATTTTTGCTGTAGATACAAAAATAACTAATTAAAGAGAACCTATTTCCTCAAACAACAACAAAAGTAATACCACTGTAGATTTCTAATACTTGAAGCATAACTATTATACTGTTTTGTTTTAGCTTTCAATAGAAAAAATATATGGAATACAGCTGCTTAACTTACTCAAAACCTTTTAAAATATATATGCAAGTTATAAGTTATCAGAGAACACTTCCAATGAGAATCCAATGAGTGTTATTAAATTATGTATATTATACAGGTAATACTCAGTAATCATTCTTCAGTGACCATGGCATTGAACAAAGGGATTTCTGACTGGTCCCTGAGATTAGAGTAGTTG
>NW_015395561.1:0-9801 GCF_001527695.2 Protobothrops mucrosquamatus | reverse complement strand
CCACCAGCTTGTTCAGGGATGGTTAGATATTTCATATTTTCATACAGTTTGGAGGGGAAAGGGAGAGAGAAAAGGATGACAGCTTATTTTACAGCTTTTGAAACCAGAACTCATCAGCTGTCATGTCATTTTTAATCCGGATAAAATAGCACAGGCTGCATCTGAACTTGCAGCACGGGGATGTAGTAAGAGGATCACACAGAAAAATCACGGAACAGAGAGCTTTTCCATCCATTTCATATACACCATAAAGATGTGTTCATTTTAACAGTTGTGTGGCATTTCATGAACATGTTTCAGTGACTGACTTCAGTGAAATTTGGATAGAGAAATTTGGTGAATCACTGTGCTACACAGTCTTGGAAGAAGATGAATAGAGATATACCAGTGCTGCCTCCTCCAGTTTAATATTGTACGTGCTGGATGGGAATTACAGCAGATGTACTTCAATACAACTAGAAGGCATATTCAGAAGACCACCATTGCATTTTGTGATGGTCATCCAAAAGTGATTATCAACATTATAGTATCTTCCTCTGAATGATTATATGGGTATATAATATGCCTGTTTTAAGCTCAAACAAAGTATCATCTTAAGCACAAGAAAAAAGACATGGCTTGGAGTTAAAGCAACTTATTTTTATACAGAATTTTCCAGGACAAAAGTCAAATAAGATATCCTTTAATAAGACAGCATTCCTTCAGATGCTCCTAACTGCTAAGATAAAAAGAAATATATAGCAATTTCTTTCTCCCATTGATTAAGAATTTTATTTATTTATTTATTTATTTATTTATTTATTTATTTATTTATTTATTTATTTATTTATTTATTTATATATATAAAAAATTCCATTTCTGTATTGAACAATGTGTTGTCTAGGTATAAAAATATTAGAATATAATAATCATCACATTCATCGTAATCTTATCAAAACACAATCATATACTAGGAAATAGCAATCATATTGTTAAAAATATTATTATTTTTAAAATATTAAAATTTATTATTATTATTAAATAGTATTTTCTGCATTGACATTAATTGTATAACAATCAAAACATTTACTAATCCGCTATAGATCTTCCTCATATAATCCACATTTTCTCATATTTCCAACATTCTAACCTCTGTTTCTATCAGCTAACCATTGGTAAAACAACTCCCATGTCATATAGTATTCAGTTTCTTCTTGTTCTTTAATTTTTAACGTTAACCTATCAATTTCTGCGCACTCCAGTATTTTTTTAATTATATTTCCCTCTGTAGGGGTTTCTTCATTTTTCCAATGTTGTGCATATACTATCCTAGCTGCTGTTAATATATGTAAAACTAAATATGTATTACCTTTATTATAGCTAATCCTCTAAAATATGCTTTAGCAGTGTCCCATATGTTTTGCAAGGACGTTTCTCCATTTTTATTATCTTTAAAAAAGAGATCCATTTCTTTCTCCATTCTTTGTATAAACTCCTTATCTTTTAGTATTGACTGCTTTAATGTCCATCTTGGTTTTCTTATTTGTCCTTTCCATTTAACTTTAATTGGGTTGTGGTCTGCCCAAGTGTTTGTCTCCAATTCTATTTCTTGTATATTTTCTTGTAGCTTCGATGACATCCATATCATGTCAATTCTCGACCATGATTTGTGCCTGTTTGAATAGAAGGTATTAAGAATTTTCTTGATTTGACAATGCAAATTGTTGACAATAAAACAGTTAAATTTTCATTCATTTAAGTTTTTTATTAGAGATGGCTAAGCATGTCTCAATGAAAATTAGTAAAATAAAAATTGAGGAGGAACAAATTACACAGGTTTCATGCAGTTTTTGGATAGAACTTTAATATGATGTTTCACTGATTTTCTGTTGCTTGCAAATTCATGAAAACCAATACAATGCCTAAATATAGAAAAAAAGTAAAACCATAAAGAATAAAATACCAGACAAAGAAGTATTATGTCCTGAATGCTCTCTGGAAGAATTTGGAAGATGGTCTGTGGGAGGAGATCTAACTTCAAGTGGGAGATCATTCTATCTTTCATTCTATCAAAGAAAAGCAGTGCTATAAATCACTGGCCCACATGACCTCTCAAAAGTAGTCAACAATCAATTACTTTTTCCAGTATGATTGTAACAGTTAGAGAGCAAGGTGGGCTTATAGATAGCCTGGCACCAAGCCATAAAGAACTTTATAGGTTAAACCAGAACTTTAAAGTACACTCAGAAGTTCATTGTATGCCAGGCTCACAATGTGTCATATTCTTCCAATAATGACTGCCAACAAGTATCTGTGAATTGTAGTAGTCTAGACAGTTGGAGATGAGGATATGAATCATTATTGCATTTCATTCCAAGAAATGCTGTAATTACTATATCAGCTGAAGCTGAACAAAGGGCCCTTAACTATGCCCCCCACCTCCTGCTCTAGGAGAACAGTGACTCTAGGAGGTCCCCTAAGTTGTAAATCTGTTCTTTCAGAGACAGCGCCTCTCCATCTAAAGTAATCATTAGGGTCAGTACCACAGTCACAAACAGTTCTATCTTACTAAGGTTCAGTTTCAACCATTTCTATCATAAAGACTCTCCGGACACTAGAGAGCACTTTTGTCATCCCAGTGCAGACTGGGATTATAGTATACAGATGATAGTATAAAGCTAGGTATCATCGGCATACTCATGATACCAGACCCCAACTTGCCAGATGACCTCCTACAATAGCTTCATTTAGATATTAAATAGCAGAGGGGACAAATTTGACCCTTGTGGACTTTCAACAAGTTGATATCTTCTCTGTCACCACCACCAACTAGAAACATCCATTAGGGAACAGCAGAAGAACTGTAAACACCACCCTCAGTCTTTGTGGATAGTCCAAAAAACATCATGGTTGATGTTAACAAAAGGCAGTGAGAACTCCAACAACTCCAATAAGAAAAGGACAAGGACACAACCTCTGCCTAAATGGCAACAAAAGTAATGCAACAGAGCAACCAACATCATCTTAGTCCTATGTTCCGGATTGAACTCAGACTGAAATGGGTCCAGATAATTAGTTTCCTGTTCGGGGCAGTTTCAAAGATTCTTTGAAAACACAAGAGCATTAAAGCAGCTGTGTCTTTTTACAGGCTTGTCTGGCTGCTTTAGAAGTTGCCCTCAGTTGTCTTTGCACAGAGGTGCGTGAGTCTTAAATCCTCCTGTACATTCTGAAGTAACTTTTTCAAAGTATTTGCAGAGCCCTGCTAGGCACTGTCTTTTTTGCAAAAATAAGAAAAATGATGGGAGTATTCTGAGTAGCATCAGTATTTTAGAAGTAAATCAGATGTGGGCTTCAGTTTAACAGGCAATTGTTTGCATCTTTTTAGTTTGAGGTTAGGTATAAAATAAGGATCAGATATGCATTTTTTGTTTTTATTTTGGGGGTAAGGGGGTGTAATAATTCCAGCTGGAAAAACACAGTTGCATTATTTATGTTCAGTTTACAATGAATACTTTCTATTCTATTCACAACAGATTGGTAAATGTTACTTCAGTTATATCACTGAACATGGAATTAACCCCATTTCTGACAAACTGCAGCAGCTCAAAGAGAACCTTGGATAAATAGCTATCTTATTATCTTTTCCAGTTATATTTTTCTCATTGTGTCTGCTTTCTTTTTTCTTCAGCAGGTGAAAATTAGAGCAGAGAATAGCAATTTATAGATGTGTAAATATTCATATCCAGTATGAATGAATTATGTAATCTGGATATATTATATTATATTATATTATATTATATTATATTATATTATATTATATTATATTATATTATATTATATTATATTATATTATATTATTATATTATATTATATTATATTATATTATATTATATTATATTATATTATATTATTATATTATATTATATTATATTATATTATATTATAATATTATTATACTATACTATACTATACTAATACTATACTATACTATACTATACTATACTATTATATTATATTATATTATATTATATTATATTATATTATATTATTATATTATAGCATATTATAGCATATTATAGCATATTATATTATAGCATATTATAGCATATTATAGCATATTATAGCATATTATAGCATATTATATAAAATCTATATAATTATCAAATTCTGAAAGTCTGCCAAGGATTGGTGGGGGAATCAAGAAAGTGAAATTGACAGCCATGATCTATTCCTTTTTTACATGCATCACCTGTGCAACACATTAATAAAAGCATTGTGGATACAAGCAAGCAGTCAAAGTCATCTTGACTTTTATGACTCACCCTATAAGGTACACATGTGCTTAGGATGTTTGAAGAGAAAACTAATTAATAAAGACAGGTATGTGTTTATTGAACTGTTCTTTGTTCAGTCTTGAAAACTAGCAGCATGTGAAACTATTGGCTCAAATGTTTGGGACAATTTATATCAATTTAAAATTATTTCAATAACTAGGAAAACTATACAAAAATCTTCCTTCTGAGAGTTTTAGGCCCTCCATTTTCTGATATAAAGATGTGGATTTGATATGGGTATATTATTAAACAATAAAAAGAGATAATTGAAGGTTTAGAAGTAAGAAAGCTGACTTAGATTCAAATAAATACTGACACTTCACATTTTAAGCTATTTTGTACACACGGTAAAAGAGGTGCAGAACGTGTTACAGAATTTCATATCATAACTCATAATTGCACTCCCTTAGAAATCTGCTTTGCTATTGATATATGTGCAACAACTTCATTAACTCTGATAGTTTCATTTATTGACAACTGGGTAGATTGCTGCACTGAATGTTGCTCTATTACCCTTCCCACTGTGATGATAGCAGTGTTGTATTGCTGTGATAATAGATGCAGTCTTATTGCTAAACTAGGACTCTCTGAACCAACAGTATCTGTGTGCAGGAAAAAGAGTGATGATGGGGAAGAGCTGTAGATCAGTAGCACAACACAAGCTTTTCGCCCCCCAAAATTCACCTGTCCAACTTCTGGCACCTCTAGGTGGAACCTTTTTCCTGAAACCCCATATTGCTACTAGATTTCTGTCATCAGCAACTTGCTTCATGGCTTAATGATCTAGCTAGATATAAAACTCCTTTCTTAAGAGAAATAATAGCAAGCCATAGAATACACTAGGTCAGAATGGTGCACTTATTACCCAGCTTTACTACTTCAGCTAGAACAAATGCTTGCTGAATTGTTCCTACCATCTCCAGGAAAGAATGCTATTTTATTCTATGGTTGGCCATCTCATTTATTTACCTATAGAGCCATTATCTTTCTAATGAGGGACAAAGTACAAATTACTCAAAATTGTATATAGCAAAATAACAAAAAGTATATTCTCTAAAGAAAACCTGGGAAAGTACTTGCTGACTTGGCTGTGCTCAAAATTCCCCCACCCCAGCTGCTCTCCTCACTTCCCTTTATTTCCTCTGATGTCTAGTTTTTATTAAGATACAACTCTCCCTTGGGACTTTGTTACCGACAGTTATCATTCCTAATATGATTTGATGCCAACAATACAGGGAATACTGAAAATGTAGCTTCGCTGCTCAGCTGTGGAATCTTTGTGGAAATCTTTTGTCTATAAAACCATTTGCACAAAAATATTTTGACACTGTAGGATGGATGCAGGAACATCTCACTGCTGAATAAATGTATGGCTGGAAGGGTTGCAAGATCTCCATGTTGGCAGGTAAGTAATAGAGGAAGGGAAAACTTGTGACAGAGTTTGTGCTGGCACAGTTAGAAGGCAGGCTCAAATTGATTTCACACTGAAATTTGGATAATCAATTATTCTTTAAAAGCTCATCATTATGAATTTATGGGACAGTTGGAGCTACTTATTTAGATAATTGCTGGCTGTTTTGTGTTGGGACAGCCTTGTATTTGAGAGAGAGAGAGAGAGAGATGGGGAGGGGATATTTTTTCTGCCATTACATCTCTATTGGATAGGGAAACATTTTGGTGATGGAAGGAAAATAGGTCCATTGAGGAGAAAAGCTAGATGACTATGCTCACTCCTAGCAACTTCAGTGGAAATGCATCTTCTCCGAGAGTGCTGCTGCTCATGTGAGAACAGTAAGTTGTTGTTCTAGTTAATACAATTTCTGGAGGGCAGATCTCAACAAGCTTCAATTAATGTGATGCTGACTTGGTAGGAAAATCATTCCCCAGTTGACTTTATTTTTAGAGATGCTTATACCAAAATAAATAATTCTGCCAGATGCAGACCTTTTCTCCATATCTGTTGTTTTGGGTTAATTTGAACTTTTTAAAGAAACACATTACATTATAGCTTATATCTATTAATGCAGTTTTAGATTGCAAGATGTTTTTTCTTCTAGCAGTTTGCATTCAATAATTTTAGTAATTTACTGATTGCGTTTAGTAATTTTAGAATGAATCTGTTCTCGGAATCAGAATTCTGCAGCTTGGCTTAAATGGTTGTAGTATTTGTTTATTAATATTTGTAGACAGGATGAGTTTTTCCTCAATTACTTTAATAACAAAAAACATCTTTTTAAAGGTTCAGTAAAGAAAATTCTTACTATTTCATAAATGATCAAATAAATTTAGCTTTTTTCCTGGTAGTATAATTCTCATTCATAGACAGCCTTAATCAAATTAATATCAGTGTTTATATTCTGGTTTATGCAGAATTTCAAGCATTTATTTGATCACTCTTTTGTACTTTGGGCAATTTTAGATCCAAATATACTGCAGATTTTAGTGTTCCTAACCTGACCATTAGAATAGTCAGTGTGAAACAAGACAGTCAAATATGTATTTGATTGTATACTGCTGCAATCATATGACACTTGGCAGTGGAACGTACTGTACCTCATGTACCTAACAGAATAATAGAATTCAAAGGGATCTTGGAGATTTTAGTGTCCAACCTCCTGTTCAAGCAAGAAAACCTATACCATTTCAGACAAAAGGTTGTCCAATCTTTTCTTAAAAACCTCCAGTGTTGGAGCACCCACAACCTCTGGAGACAAGTCATTAATTGTTCTAACTATCAGGAAATTTCTCCTAGGTTGGTTCTCTCCTTGATTATTTTCCATCCATTGCTTCTTGTTCTGCCCTCAGGTGCTTTGGACAATAGATTGACCCCTACTACTTTGTGGTAGGCCCTTAAATGTTGGATCACTGCTATCATGTCACCCCTAGTCCTTTTTTCATTAAACTAGACATACCCAATTCCAGCAACCATTCTTTATATGTTTTAGCTTCCAGTTTCCTAATCATTTTTGTTGCTTTTCTCTTCACTCTTTCTACTTTGGTTTATCACACAAGATACAGATAGTTTGCTTGTGTTTAATTGATTTTCCAAAAGATTTATTTATTTTGCAAAGGATTTTGCAAAGATACATGGTTGTTATTTTGTCCTTATATTTAATATCTCATTGTGATACTTTGGCGTGGAAATTGATTTCTATAGCTACCAATTTTATTACTGGTTCAGTAATTACCCCTTCTTACTTTCCATGATTGAAACATGAAATTTTCCCCTTAAAATATATAACTAGTATGCATCAGAAGCATACTGCCTACTTTATAGCAGTCATCAAATGTTCATTAAGAACCTATGGAAACAATATTTATTTAAGCTTCCATTTGATAACACTGCATCATTGAATTCATTCTCTTTAGTAATAAGAAGTGACTGACAGTGTTGAATATCAGGCTGTCAAGCAGAATGATCATTAAAAATTTAGCAAAGAATTCTTATGAGAACTGGGTCCTCGGAGAATGATTTTCACATGCTGAAATTGTATAATTACTTACAGTGCAGAGTCCAAAATACATGAATGATAATAAAAACTCTGATTAAATATGCTGAAGTTATGATATTCAGTTTTGTAACATAGTTGTTACATACTTACGGTGTTTCTGGGAAAATGAAATCAAAGGAAAAAAAATCTCTGAGGAAGAAAAGCATTAAACTAAAGCTGCCTCTTTGGCTGAGTTCGGTTTTAGTAGGAATTAACTCTATCAATGTGGCTCCCTTTTAAGAGCAGTATTCTCTGCCTTCTTTCCTTAACCTCTTTGAAAAAGGATACAAAATCCCCAAGACATTTTTCTGTGCTTTTTATTAGCATACATATGTAGGTACATATGTTCCAGAATTCAGTTGGAAGAGAATGATGAAAACTTGCTTGGATTACTTCACACACAAAAAACAACACTGTAGATTGGGGAAAGTTGTAGAAGTAGGAGCAGTGGGCAATCTAGAAGATAAAATGGTAGAACTGATAAAATACAATTACTATGCAGAATTCACTGCAGTAAATGGCCTTACACAAAGCCATGGCTAATTAAAACGCCATTCTCATATGGAAATCCTCCTGATGACTATATACTAATTCCAGTGTCCAATTAGTATTAATACACATTTTCTAGGCTCTTTTTTATTTGTGAACTTTTCTGTAGAGAGGAAGTCCTTGAGTTATGACCACTCATTCAGCAATCGTTTGAAGTTACAATGGCACTGAATGCATGCTACTTCAAACGGCCCTTGAGGTTCTGTCCATTGCAGCACACCCACAGACATGGGATTATTATTTGGGTGCTTTGCAACCAGCTCACACTTATGCCAATTCCAACATCTCAATAATCACCATTTGTGATCACAAGCAAAGTCAATGGGCAAGCTGACAAGAAAAGTCATAAGCTGCTCCAAGAAGTGTTTTTCCCCCACTTTTTCTCCTAGGAGTCCTGTTACAGAGTCTAAGGTCCCAGGGATCTTGTACTGTGTAGCCTGAATTCTGCACTTCCTGCACTCTGTAGCATGTATTACCTGCACCACCCTCCCACTTGCCCTCCATTACAAGCCCTCGGCCACAGCACCTCTTCCAACTTACCTATGCTTCCTAGCAACTTACTGCCACCAACCTAATACCTATTCCTTACACCCCTGCCCTAATGACCATATCATGGGCAACTGTTTACTGTTTATATGTTAATTGTGACAGTCTAATGCAGTCCAGTATGCATGTTCACTTTTATGTGTTTAGAAGCCATCTTTCAAAAACATGCATTTATTAGAAAGCTTCTTTGCAGTATTAATTTAAATAGCTGAACGGAAATTCTTCAATTTTGGCATGTAATTTGCCCTTTGCTGCAAGAAAATGGATTGAAGGAAAGCTTAAATGAATGTTACAAAGTCAAGAAAATATCTTTATGGCATGTGATTATATCTGTTAAGATGCTTTACTGGTCTAATAAAAACATAATCCCGTACTAAAATCTGCTTATAGTCATGTAATCATTCCATCAGAATTATTCTGTGCTGGAATTATAAAGACACTTGCTGTTTTGACTATATTCCTCAGTGCTTGCATATGGAGACATCTCTTCTTGCAATTCAAAACCAAAACCACTAACCATTTTGATGGGTGAATAGAACTGAGGTGTGGACTTTCACGTGTTTCAGTTTTTAAAAAATCATATCTCATGTTATGCTATTGTTTGCATAATAAGAACTGCAAGAAATATGAAAAAATGCAACACTTTCTCTAAAGCAAAATCTTATGCAAATGATCGCCTTTGTTTTTTTATTATTCTTTGATTGTGCTGTTAATAGAAAGGACATGAATTGAAGAGAACCTTCTTTTTCTTAAGCAATGTGTTATTGATGAGCTGGCATTTGCCCTGTAGCTTTCCCGAAGGATTGCTTACATCTATTACTCACACACATCGATTGGTTAATTTGATAATTCTATCACCAATCAGCTTGTGTCTGACCTTTTTGCCATGGCAATGATGGCAG
>NW_015395560.1:0-9805 GCF_001527695.2 Protobothrops mucrosquamatus | reverse complement strand
AAGGAGGTTTGGATTACTTAATCATGATTGGTCAATTACCTAAATATGGCTGAACTCACATCTCATATTAAACCTAAACCATGGCATGCAATTCTTCATAGTAGACATTGGGAAAAGCTTGCACAGTCCAGTAAATTGCCTAATAAAGAGCACAAATCATTGCAGAAAGTATCCTATATCAACTTGAAACTAAAAAAAATTAAAAAAAACTATTTGAAAAAGCTTTTATTTTTATTTTGTTTTTTTCTTGCCAGCTTGATAGAATACTGAAGAATGCCCACTGACTTTCCATGAGAGTGATGTTGTAGCTATTAAGTTGCTGATCAGAGGTTTTCATTATGATGGGAAGAGTTCCCATAACTCAGGCATGTCAAACTCGCGACGTCATGTGACATTGCGCGACGTATCATGACTTTTTTCCCATTACCGACAACGGGGTGGATGTGGTTTTGGTGTGACACATCTGGCCCATGGGCTTGACATGCCTGCCATAACTGGTTAACAAGTTTGTCACTTTGGGGAAAAACGTTTTCATCATCAGATTCAGTGGGTTGCCTGCTAGACAGTGGATGTTAGAGAAGTCTGGCCTCTTTGGGCGGAACTAAGTTATGTGAGGGTTATGGCTTGCTGACAATATTCTATGGTAATTAGTTTACATAGGCAGCAGAAGCAGGGTAGCACAAGTGAAGCTACAAAGGCAGGCAGAAAGGTACAGAGAAAATTGCATTTGTAGTCTTGCTGTATCATCAAGGTCTTCTCAGAAACATAATGGATATTTTGCACATGGTACAGTCATTAAAACAAACTGATGAAATGACATTACAATTCTCCCTGAGAAAAAGTCATACATATTCCCGACACTAAACTGTATAGGTCATTGAAAGATTTAATATGCATGCTATATCTAGAGACATGCCTTTATTTTTAATGAGAAGTTAAAGGTCAGAAGTCATATTTTTCTCTCACGCATTCTCATCTGATTTGGGGCTTTTATACATTCCTTTTGAAACTGCAGGGGGATAAAAACAAAGGAAGCTTAGCATTGCCTATATTCAGTAGCTTAGCAGATCTGTCTTGGTCAGGAGGAAAGAGATGTATTTATATATGTGCCAGCAGCGTTCAAGACGGTATGACTGAATCAATTCTGAATCAATTTTTTTACTCTACTTCAGCCCCTGGAAAAAACTTTTTTGTCAGTTTTTTACTCACTTGTTACCTTTTGGGGATAGCTCAATGAAAAATAAATAAATATTATACATACTGTAAATATTCATAATAATATGCTCAGGATTGATGGTATATATAAACTTATATACAGTTACTAATAAATAAATATGCCCAATGTCTCCATAAGGATCTCACTCTTAGTGTAAAGGATTTACATGCATTACAGAATGGATGATCCAGGAAAAAAAGAGATCATGTAGTTTCTTCTTTTGCTATTCCAGATTTCTTTTTTTAAAATATATTTTATTAATTTTTTAACATAATCACCTGAATATTTGGTAAACAGCGTTTTGTCTGGGTTTATATTTAAAAACACTAACAATTAATTTCTATAATTCCACAATCCACATAGTAGCTTTCCTTGATTTTCTTTTTCCAACAATATTCTCTTTTATCAACTTAACTTAGTACATTTCTTAGTATTTTGATAGATAACAATTGAATATAAACATTTTTCTAGTATTTCTACAAGTAACAACATCAATATAAAGCTTCTTTTCTAATTGACCATCTTAATTACCTTGTCATAAATCCTGTTTTCAAAGTTCTTATTTAGATTTGTTTTCCCCACAATGTTCAAAACATTTTTACCAGTTAAGATTTTCTCAAAGTTAATTACATTTAAGTATTTAAATCGTTTTCCTCATGCAAGCCATCCCAACAATTTTACATTTCTTATATCTTAAAACAAAAACAAAAAAGAGAAGAAAAAAGAGAAAGAAATAGTATACTACATGAAAAACATGTCCCTCTTAAGCTAAAATACATTTATATCCATTTTTTTTCTATTATTTTTAACCATATTCAAACAAATGTTCAATCTTTAAATATTCCATCTAATAAATCCAATCATCTGATCTTTTAAATCTATTCAAAACATTCTTATCAATTGAAATTTTCTCAAAATTACACTTAAGTATCTAAATCATTTCCCTCGTATAAACCATCCCAACATTTTTATAATTCTCATATCATAAAAAAATGCTCTGTTACTTGAGGGGCCCATCCCTCTTAAATTAAAATTCATTTATATCCAGAATTTTTCCATTTCTTTACCCATATTCAAACAGGTGTTTAATCTTTAGATATTCCATCTGATAAATCCCATCATCTAATTTCTTAATTCTAACTTTAGTCTTTTTTTTTTGCCAAACATATTTCCTAATTAGTATGCTCCACTGGACCAGAAAGTCTTCCCATAATCTTGCAGATGTTGTAGGTACAAGAGACAAGTCAAGTAAGATGTTTTTGTAGGAATGTTTCGCCCCTTCCTATTAATTGAAAATCTTTTTCTTTCTTTCTCTCTTAACTTCTCTTATCATTTTTTGTCTCTCAAGTTCTCATAGTTCTCCTGATAGCTCTATAATCCATTTTGTCGAATCTTTTTTTTGTCCTCAGACATATTTTGAAATCTTGAAGTGTAGATTATCTTTTCCATATCTGATATTTCCTGCAATTTTTTCTCCATCTGGATTAAGTCAACCCATTGTTGGGTTCCATCTTTAAATCTCTTTCCTCTGGTTCATGTTCAGTTGTCTGCTTTATTTGATCGCTCTCTCTTTTTTATTTTCTGAGAGTTGTTTTGTTGTGAGATTAAATTGAAGATGTGTTCATTTATATTTTCAAAGTTGTTTTTAATTTCCTCATGGTTTGAAGTCATTGTCATTTGTATTAGTTGCAACATAGCATACATTTCCTCCTGGGAAGTAATTGTTTTTTCTTGATGTGTTCTTTCTGCAGATCTCTGATGTTCCATGAAAGCCGAAAATCAAAGTTTTCCTTTCTCTGCAAACAGCTTTAAAGTCATAGTTCAATAAGTATTTATAATCCAGGAAGATCAGTTTTTTTCTAAAGTTTATAGTTCTCGCTTTGTAAATAGCCCAAAATATTTTCTTTTCTTTGTTGCAGCTGATCTCTGTTTAGTTAAAACATTGAAAGTCACAAAAACAGTTCCTGTATCAGAGCAACTACAATTGTATATTTTCATCTACCGCTAGATGTCAGCACCAGTTCATTTTTCAGTTTTCAAAACAAGCAATTACTTTCTTCTGTTTTCATCAATAATCTTTTAAAAAGAAAATCTTAACTAATTCCACCAATTTCAAACTTATCCAAATTTAAGTCTTACATTCATTTCATTTCAATGTATTTCTGTCCCCCATAAAAATTTAATTTGCCGCTTCCATCTGTGGGACGGTAAAGCAAAAGTCCCCCTCCTTCTCACTTTTGGAGGATTTTTGCTTCTTGGGTTTTTTCCCCCCAGAAAATCAAGTAGAAGAGAGAGAATCAGTATTCTTACCCAGTTCCAGACACAATGTTTACAATCAAGCTTAAATTAGTGCTTTTTGGCTTTGGCTGATTGTAGCTTGGGCTAGACTATGGAGTGAAGCTAGCCTTTCTTCTGCTGGTTTCTGTAGAGCTTTTCCCGGATGACCGGATCAACTGCCATCTCTCCACAGTCGGCGGGGCACCCCTCCTTCTTTATCACATCTCTGGGGCGAATTTAGGGTCTCCAAAGAGGAAAACAATGGCCATCAGGTGTGGAGCCCCGTGATCCTTTGGCTGCTGTGCTACTTTTGAAAACTGGAAGCTCCTGCTATTCCAGACTTCTAAGTGGCAAACATTTTATTTTCCCTTTTTTATTTAGTGCTAAAAAAAGCTGCTGTGTCTATATAATTTAAATGGATCTTTTATCAGATAAAGTAATTGGCCTTTTATGTCCTTGCAATATAGCATTATTCCTGGAAATATTTCAAGTTAATTTGAGATAAAAAAATTGGTTCAGATCCTTAAGTTAAATCTTGGATTTAAGTATTGCTATTTCCTTTGATAGCAACAGCACTTAGATTTATATACCACTCCATAGTGCTTTACAGCACTCTCTGAGCAATTTACAAATGTCAGCATGTTGCCCCCAACAATCTGGGTTCTCATTTTATCAACCTGAGAAGGATGGAGGCTGAGTCAACCTTGAGCCCGTCTGGATCGACCTTCAGGCCACATTCTAACCACTGAGTCACCACAGTTCATAGTAAACAATAGTTTACTATTTTAACAATAGTAAAACCTTTGTTAAAATTCTGCAATACAACATCACTTCCTTGTAGCTAGCTTATGCAGAAGAAAAATAAGCTAACAGATTAACAAGGAACCTAGAGGGAGGTTAATTATTTGCACTGTAACATCTTGTCTCCCTCTGTTTCAGGTTAAACAAATTATCATGCTGCCTGGGGACACATGGAGATAGATTCAGAACATTGAAAGATCACAGGGCAGGGGGTGAGGAGCACTGGATTAGTAGTTCTAGCCTTGGGAACAGGAGGAAGGCATCTGTTAGGTTTTCAAGAAATAGAAGTGAAGTGAGGCAGAAATGTTACACCCATACATCATTGCTCCACTTAATTCTTAGAAGCACTAAAGAACAGCAAAAATCTGCTGAGTTCTCTGAAAATGTAGAAAGCCTTACTATACTATTCAAGGAGAGAAAGTAATGGCTTTATTCATATCTTTCACCAAAGTTCACAGATATGTCCAGTACATATAGAACCATAACCATTTTAATTCTGCAAATCCTCAGAAACAGTTTCTCTTAGTTATTCGCATTGCTACCAACCTGAACATGATAGAAAACAAAGCAAAAATTACCAAACATGCACTACTCTGCTTCCAATTGCACTGGTTCCAGAGATTATTCCCCCCCCCCTCCCAAAAAAAAGGAAGAAGGAAGGCCATCACTCCTATTTTACAGGAAAAAAAGGGAAAAGGCAACCACTAGTATTACCAGCATCCCAGGTTCCCTTCTTCAGGTTCCATGAATTTGTCTGTTTTATTAACATAAAAACAAACTTACAAAGTTGTGAAGGACCGTGATGTGAGACAAAAGTTAAATCCTAGAGGACAAGTTCTCTCCATTTGGGAAATGGACTATTAACAAGCTTTGCAGAATGTAGCGATTAAAGTACCGTATTGCAGAAGAAAAGACTAACTATGGTATAAACAGCTGAAATCATCTCCTGCTTTCAGAATAATGCAGAATCCTCTTGTAGAGATGCTTTCAGTACTTTTTCTAGTTATTTGTCTTTTTGATTAATCTATTAGTATATATATAGAACCAATGCATGATTTCAATTTTTTGTAAAAGAATAGCATTATTGCTACTTTGATAAGATTTCACTTTTATTAACTTCTGTAGTTCAGTCATATAGAGAGAATGAATGAAGATCAAATCGCAAAATATATATATAATGTAAAGGGATTTAAATTCAGTGTTTAAATCAGTGTTGCCTTAAGCTGAGTTGGAATGTTTTCACAAGAAATATTCTTCTCTAGCAGTTGAATAAAACATTCTCTTGAACTGACTGCTCTGAAATTCCACCTATTGCTGTAGCTATTTTGTCACTAAATGAGAAAGGAAGGGAAGGGGAAGAAAAAGGAAAATAACCAAAGAAAAAAGTGTACTGTATTCACTGTTTTGGACTGTGCCATATAAATTTATTTTGTGATATAAACCACTCTGTTATTTATGCAACCCAATAAACACCTTGATTCTTCCTTGTAGTGTATAGTTGTGAATGTGGTCAGAAAGTGTGAGGACTTATAAATGTATCTTGTAGGCCTGGGTCCTGTTCAATCTCAAGTATTTGATTACTTCAACCAATAAGATAATCTCTCAGTTCTTTCTGAACTGGGCCTAGAATCTTATTTCATTAATAATTAGTTTTCTTTCCTGCCTTTCATTCATGTACTGAAGGGGCATATAATTAAGGTGACCAACCATCCTCCTTTAGGGAGGACAGTCCTCCTTTTGTAAGTTCTGTCCTCTCTCGAAAAGTGTCCTCCTACATGTCCTCCTTTTCGATATTTGAAGACTAAAATCTGTAAATCCCCGTATTCAATCAATGCCGATCCGATCCGTTGCGCGTGATGTGATGTATTTGTATTTGACATGACGATTCATCAAGGCTCGGTACAGTGCGGCGAGACGCGATTATGAGACGCATGCGCTCCCCACAGGAGAATTGTTTTGAGAGAGTGCGCCGTGTGCAAGAGTGCGCAGCACGCAAGTGGCTTTGTTTACTTTTTACCGAAACACGACACGGCACACATTAGACTCACTTTTTTTCTTCAATTTATTTGTGTCCTCCTTCTCATTGTAAAAAAGTTGGTCACCTTAATATAATAGTACTCTATCTTCTTTTTTCACCACAAACCAACCTTGTGAAACTGATTGGGTTGAGAAGGAGGGACTGTGACAAAATCACTGAGTTTCTACAGTGAAGGTAGACAAGAAGTTGACTGTTGCTGTTCCTACTCCAACACCATAATAGCGACACTATCCAGTCACTATTTTCAGTTTTAAATATAATTGCAAAGGATGAAAAGCAGATCTGGGGCTTTTGCCTCTTTGGAACTCTCTGGGTGACTGGTTCTGCTGATCAAATGATTAATCTTTTCCTTTTATCACTCAATCTATATCATAAATAATTCCAAACACTTTAAAACATTGCTATAATTTGTATTTACAAGTCTTTCCAAACCATAAAGGGAGCTTTTGGCTTTGGCTTAATTTATGAGTGGAAACAGAAATATGGTTAACTTACCAAGATTTATTAATACAGGATGAAGGAGAAATTAAGAAGAAGTTAAAATCTATTGACTGAAGAAAGATTTAGTTTACAATAATTTTCATAAACACAGTTTAATATAGATGAAAGGACAATTGGAACGGAAAAATATAAAGTGGAATTTCAGATGGAATTTCAAATATACAAATAATGAACATGTAACAGCAAAAATATATACAATTTTATTAATATTTGAAATAGAAAAATTGGTTAAAGATTGCATGACAAAAGGGACTGCTA
Organism: Protobothrops mucrosquamatus; assembly: GCF_001527695.2. Lineage (NCBI taxonomy): Eukaryota > Metazoa > Chordata > Lepidosauria > Squamata > Viperidae > Protobothrops > Protobothrops mucrosquamatus. The sequence continues at coordinate 2,714 of NW_015395560.1, read as the reverse complement.
ATTTTGGATATAACAGAGATGGCTATTTGGATAACACGGGGTTAACTGGTTCATAATCTAAGAGACATTTTCTTAAAAAGGATATACCTTTGGCATTTGACAGCAGGCAAATTTTAAAAAATATATAAAGTTATTTCAAACCAGTGACAGAAATGTGAGGACACGAAGGAACATTTTATCATGCATGACTGGCTTGTGAGAAAGCTAAGAAATTCTGGATACAAATTCATGTAATGATGCAAAGGATTTTTAAGGATTTATTTGCTAAGAAAACAAAACCCTCCTTACTGAGACTTATAGATATTGAATAAGAGAATACTTTTGATAAATTGATACCCTAAATGGCAATTGCAGCAAATTTATTATATGGAAGAATAATGAAATTTTCGCTATAGAGGAATAGATTGTGAAAATGTCAAGAATTTACAGAAATGGAGAAACTGACCTGTTTGGTCAGAGGAACTTTATTTTTTTTTTGGAAAGACTAATAACCATTTATGGTTTTGGTTGTTGTTTTTTTCTGAAGGAAAAAAAATGGATGATTTATGGATCTGAAGACTAAGAAATATGACGACTAAATAAAAAGTTGAAGGGACTTGTAAAATACGTAATAGGGAGAAAAGAACATAAGAGTGTAATTATCTGTTGAAAAGAAAATTGGAAAACATCTATCTGTTTTCTAACTGGTTTCTTCTTCTTTTTTTCTTTTTTCCTTTTCCTTTCAACATTGTTTCAGCATGGTTTACTGATATTACTCAGTGCTTTTTTTCTAAAAAAAAAAAAAAAAAAAAGGTGCCGGAACTCACACACGTCATACAACCCGCCTTGCCTACCCTACAAGGTTCCATCCAAAAAAGGTGCTGGAACTCCATTCTGGGCGTTCTATGAGAAAAAAAACCCCCTGATATTACTGCAGTTGATTAGAAACACACAGAAGGCACAGAACTCATGATTGGTAAACCACAATGATAGGATTGATAGAGCCAATTACAGTCACAAATAAACAGATCACATTTTGGTTTTCTAGTTCCATTGGGGAATTGAAACCAGGATTCAAAAACCTACCAAATTAATTATGTGAATTTATGGAAGCTTTACAATTCTTTTAAAGCAGCAGAATACCATCACCCTCTGGCAGTGCAGTAGCAAATTGCCTTGAACCTGAGGGGAATCTCAAAGATAAATTTTATTATGTTAATTAAATATGTAAACTATTTAATATAGTAAATATTCTTTATTTTTTCTACATTCTGATATGAAACTAAGAGATCAAAACAATATAGAACTATATGTACATATCACAAATAGAAAGGGATTACAAATAACCATGGCAATAGGCATGAATCCAAGCATGCATTTGAGTAACTGGTTGGTGCATCACTTTTTTATTCTCTGGCTAAAAACATAAAGTGTATCTCTACTTAAACCATCACTGTGTTTAATTTCTAGAGTGGGGGTTTCCAGTAATATCAGAAACCATGTTTAAACAATGTTGAAAGGATAAGAAAATGGGTCTTAACTATACCAAAAGCAAGATCAGTTAAACTCCATTGCTTTCAGTGGGAAGGTCTGGAACAAATACTGTTGGTGAAAATTACCTCTGCATAGTATTGCCATCTTAAATATACGCGACAAGGTAGTAATCTTGAGTACATTTACTTAAGATGAAATTATACTGAAATCAGATGCTCTTGCTTTTCAATAAATATAAATCAGGTCCTTTGATCTGATCTGGGTATAAGAAAAAAAAAACCCAAAAGACAGTTAGAACTTCAATCCTTATTGTATTTGAATACCATTAGTACAGAAGACAGGATATAGAGCAGATAAAAATATTTCATGGATTATGGTTACATTTTTTTTAAATTTCAGATGCTATGCAGAAGAAGTTCACTTTGAAGCAAGCAATAGCAAAGGCATGCAGTGGTATACATTTTATATTCACTCTTTATTTTTCCTCCCTCTGGAAATAAGAGATTACTCAAATGATAGAAAGATGCCAGATAAAAAATATATCTGGCCAAGTAATCATACAATAACACATTTTCATGCTCTGCATTATATTATTTAAAATATTGCACACAACACCATTCTGAGACTTTTTCAGATATAGAAATTTTTATCTTGTAGATCTTGTTCTACATCCCTTCTTGGCAATTTGTTAATATATAAAGTTAGTCATCATTAGAGATAGAAAATCTGGCTGAAACAAATAATGAAATCCAACAAGCCTTGATGTAATTTTTCAGTCTTGGAATAGTTACCCAACCAGAAATATTCATTTTAACAACACTGATAACAAAATAGAATATAGTTGTTTGCTTCATTACAGTTGTATCAATATTGACCATAGCTTGGCAGCTTCCTATATATAGTGGTACATTGGTACTCAACTGCTTTGAAACTCATTTGGTACTCAACATATTTTGATGTGAAAATTTTGTCCAGGTCATTGTTTGTTTGGTATTCAACGAACAAGCTAGAACTTGTTGGGGTTGGTTGCCTTATAACTCAGTACATTATTTCTCATAGGAAAAATTTGATTGATATTCATCATTTTTGGTATTCATTGTGCCCCTCAGAACCAATTAAACATGAGTACCAAGGTACCACTGTATTAAATATTCCAAGTTCTTAATGCTGTACAGGACAATTGTATATACAGGTCTGTATTCAAAAGAAACAGACATCCCCGATTTGTTACCTTTTAAATA
>NW_015395559.1:2978-9807 GCF_001527695.2 Protobothrops mucrosquamatus | reverse complement strand
TGTAAAGAAACCCAATATAAGAGTAAAGCTACTGGACTGTCTTCTGTGAGTTTTTTTTTAAAAGGCAGAAACAGAAACCTCTCATGTCTAGTTCCCTTCTTCCAGGGATATTTTTCTTTTTCCTTGGTTGCCTTAATCTGCATAATTGCTTATTAGGATTAACAGTTACCAGGTTTCCTCTCAATCAAAATCTAAAATTGTGAATTTGGTAGGAATCCATGCTAACAATATTAATTCATAGAATTTGTATTTTGTCTATTCTATATACAATTTTGGACAGTTTACAACAATATACATACAGTAGATTTAAAGTATTGATTTAAAATAACAGAATAACATAGTTGGAAGGGACCTTGGAGATCTTGTAGTCCAACCCCCTACTCAAGCAGGAAATGCCTATACTTTTTCAGACAAATGGTAGTCTAATCTCTTCCTTAAAAACGCTCCCATGAGGAGCACCCACAACTTCTAAAGGCAAGCCATTCCACTGATTGTTCTGTCAGAAAATTTCTCCTTAGTTCTAGTTTGGTTTTGTCCTTGATGTGGGGTAGCAACTCACTCATCTGGATGGATTTAGGAAGTCATTGTCATATCACTAGAAGAGAACAGTCAGCATGTTTCAACCCGTTTTTCAGTGATTTGGGAAATTTAAGATAATTTTAATGTGTGGATAAACATGTTTCACCGGCACTGGTCCTTTGCTTGTATTATCACCTGTGTTTTATTATTTTTACCTAAAATTGGACTTTGGACAGAATTAAGACAATTTGTTGTTAAATTATGGTGGCGTGATTTTGATCCATTTTCTCTAGTTTTGGAGCTTTTTATATGGGAATGTGAGCGTTTTAGTTTATAGAGGGCTTGTGCTCCTATTTCTCTACCATTACTCTCCTAGTTCTTAACACAAAAGTCACACTTGGTGCTTTAAGCTGCCTAAATGGGTGCTTGAGGCCCCCAAAGAGCAGAATAAATTCCAGTGCAACAACAGCTGTAATAAGCAGTAAAAAAACAAGGGGTTAAATCAGTACATCAGTATATATCAATCTATCAGAAAATTTAGCTTCCTAGAACTGAAGATTTTCTCAACTTTTAGAAGGATTTTAGTGAAGAAATGAGATCATTTCCAAGTGAATGTAATCCAAGAATTTAGGTGCATTCGCTTAGAAAGGTCACCAAACAATTCATCAAAATAAACTAAAGGCCTTCAAATACAGTTTCAATAGGCATTAGGTCCAGATTGAAAAAGGGGTTCCTTTAAATGTATAGATGATAAACCATTTAGGATTTTGGAGATCATCTGTAGCAGTGTGAATTGTAGCCTAGAAACAAATTTAAAAGCACAGTAGCTATTTTAGAAGATCAGTCCTACATTCTCAGTGCAGTGTCTGCTAACATTTGGGCTGCTACATTTTGGGCCAGTTGTAGTTTTCAAGTTCTCCCTGAAGTTGGTTTTGGTAGAATATACTGCAATAATCCAGATATGATGGAACTGAGGCAGATGTCAACAAATTTGTGTCTCTGAGACTAGGTGAGGTTGATAAATCAGTCTTCAAATGAGTTGGTCACTTTGTGTGACAGGAATTCTTCAAGAGATTTAAAAAAAAACAGTTGGACTTGTCAATATCTAGGTGCAAGTAATCCCAATAGTTACTATAGTTCTACAAAAGTCTGGATGCAATGATCCTATGTCCCAATCAAATAATGCTTTATTTCTGATGTTCTATCTCTGTTCAGTTTCTTCCTCCAGTTCATCCTGGTTCCATCCTGCAAAAATAATTAGATCCAAGAACAATCAATAAAAGCAGCTATAGTACCAATGTAACTAAACCCCTAAAAAACATAATGAACAATGTGTGTCTCTCTGTTGAGAAGTAAATCTCTTGCAGAGTTGCTTCTATATTGTAATTACAGGTAGTCCTCAACTTGAAAGTTACAATGGCACTGAAAAAAAATGACTTTTGACTGGTGCTCACACTTAGAACCATTGCAGTATCCCCATGGACATGTAATCAAAATTTGGAAGTTTGGCAACCAACATGAATATACAATGTTTGCAGTGTCCCATAGTCACGTTATTGCCATTTGCGATCTTCCCTGTCAGCTTCTGATAAGCAAAGTCATTGGGGGAAACTAAAGTCACTTAATGACTGCAGTGATTATAATCATGACAAAAAAGGCTGTAAAATTAGGCATAACTCACTTAAAAACTGCCTTGCTTAGCAACAGAAATTCTGGTCCCTATTGTGATCAGAAGTCAATATCTTCAATGCATTTTGTAAGTTGCTTGAATTTAGTTTTTCCAAAGTAAATGCATTACAGAATTACCGGGATAGATGAAAAAAAAAAAGGGGGGGGGGGAATTGACAATAGTAAGGAGGTGAAATTTCAGTTCTATTTGCTGCATTGAACTTAAGCATTTACCAGCATTTAAGGCATCTGGCTAATTGTCTAATGATTTGAGTCTTCCAAAGTTTAAAAACAATTGCTGTATAATTGAAATATGAAGATTAAGAAGCTAAATAATAGTTTACACTTTTGGAATTAGAAAAACTTTATTTTTGTGCTTAACAGGTCAATGTACGTAATGGAATGACTCTTCATGACTGTCTTATGAAAGCACTCAAAGTTAGAGGTCTGCAGCCAGAATGCTGTGCTGTTTTTCGATTACAACACAAAGGGTAAGAATTTGAATTAAGTGGAATATAAATAATTTCTTCCCATGAGTTTATTTAAGATAATATTTAGTATATTTCATTTCATATAGCAGTTACAGATTCTTCTCTTAAGACAGGACTCTTTTTTTTTTTTTTACAAATCGGCTATGTTTCTTGCTTTAGGTATTCTTCTGCCTTTTATAGGACGAGATCAAATAATTCTGCACCAGGCTGCTGGAGAGGATAACTTCTCTAAGGCTTATACTGAAGGCCACATTAAGCCCAATTCATGGATGATGTCAGTTTCCTTTCTTCTCCTGAATGTGTATTCCAGATAACTTAAGGTTCAAGTGGTTATATAGCTGCTGCAGCACCATCTTTAACAAAGTTAGTCAAGATGCCAAAATAACAACAGATGCAATGACATCAGTACGGAAGTGCAAACATTATGTGTTTGTATACTCTACTGATGGCTGACCTAATTATACAATGATGGTATTTGTATGATGATGTTTCATATGTTTTATCACGTGCCACCTTTGAGCTCCCAGCAGATATCCACGGACAAGTATAATATTAAGTCTTGTTGCTTGCAATTTTTGAATATTTCAGCCTAGAAGGTAAAATATATTATCATGTGTATCTTAGGGTAGTTCTGTTTCTAACAATTATCTGAAATAAATGAAGTTTCCAAATGGTTTTTTGCATAATTCTAACATCTTTGGAAAGTGAAGTGCTTGCAGATATTTAAGAGGTTTTATTTATTTTTGTAGTAAAAAAGCACGATTGGATTGGGGTACAGATGCTGCATCCTTGATTGGAGAAGAATTACAAGTTGACTTCCTTGATCATGTTCCACTCACAACACATAACTTCGTAGGTTGATCTTTTGTATGTATAAAACTGGAAATGCTTTTTGGAAAGCAATGCTGCTAGATTTCTATACAGATTTTATCCTATTGTCTTCTTACAAAATAAACATGTAAATCAGAAAGCTATAATATAGAGTTTTCTGGTCTTTCCAATATTGATATAAAATGAACAGTTTTGTTCACTAGTCTTGTAGTATATTGTCTTTTTCTTTCCTACAGTTTTTTCTTGCTTACATTGGACATTTTTCCTTGCAAGATTAAGAATTATCAAGTGCAGTTTAAAAAGTCTCCTTTTTTAATGTCCATTAATGTCCATTAATTTCCATTAAGACATTAGTTAGATTTTATACCTAAAGTAGTCAGGGATGAACTACAGAGTTCCTCCTTTGATCCGTGCATCAGTGTCTACATTGTTCGAAAGTTATTTTTTAACTAATGGAAATAACACAAACTAATTTTCTTAACCACTTAATATTTTTTCCATTCTTCATGCTCCTCTATAGTTCTTAGCAGCAAATTTGTGAATGGGTTTTCCTGGTGCATATATACATATACATATATACATATACATATACCTTAGTAGTCAAAGATATTCTGACCTTCCTTGCACGAAGAAAGAGGCAGAAAATACACTAATTTTTGTTATATTATGATCCTCTAGGCATCTGAATCATTGCAGTTGCTATGCTTAATGCTTCTTCCAATCTTGAGGCACCTGAATCATTGCAGTTGCTATGCTTAATGCTTCTTCCAATCTTGGTCTAATGATAGTAACAGAACACTCTCACTAATCAAATACAGGCATTACAAAATGAAAGTATGAAGGGAGCGTGGGACATGCCAGCTTCAGCTCTTTTTTCTGAAACTTCTGAAAATTGGTGCAAAAGCTGTAAAGAAAGACACTAAAATTTGCTGACCATGCAATCCTCTGTATGAAATGTGTAGTTCTCTGTATGATGTAAAAGCCCTTGTCATCAGTTTATAAAGATTGGAACACACAATTTCATGATCCTTTCTCATTTAGTAATGCATTCATTGGGCTAGGATATATAAAGATACTCGAAAGTATTTTTTTTTAATCTATCTGTAAATTTAGCACAGCTTAGCCTCCCTGAAACTTATGTCCCCTTGGGTATGTTCAACTTCAAAGAATCTTTGAAATTGATATGGTACATAGTGAGAAGAAAAGGTAACTGTGAGCAAATGCAATATGTACTTAATTTTTTGGGGAGGGGGAGGAATTAAAGAAAAGTTTGAGAATTTCTTCTCTGTATGATATACATACAAACAGATAGAAAACTGTTTGAGTATGTATTTGTTTCTGTGTGCTTATTAAAATTCGATCACAATGCTAGAATTTGCTGATTGTTATAAAAGATCAGTGCCCATGAAAATATACTGAAACCGTTTGAAAATATAAACTAAAGTTAGTTTTTGAAAACACATTTATTTGAAAGTTGTTTGCTCTTCATAATTGTCAACATAAGTGACAAACAATTGCAATTGTTTTCTAGGCACGGAAAACATTTCTGAAGCTTGCATACTGTGACATCTGTCAGAAGTTTTTACTAAATGGATTCCGATGCCAAACCTGCGGTTACAAATTCCATGAGCACTGCAGCACAAAAGTTCCAACTATGTGTGTGGACTGGAGCAATATCCGGCAGCTCTTGTAAGGACTTGTTGAAATAATGCAGAACCCTGATTACTTTAAAAAAAGAAAAAGAAAAAAAAGCTGGTCTCCCTATTATTGAATTGCCTGTTTGATGATTCTCTCCTAAACTTCTGTGTAAAAATTGCAGAGAATTTTTCTGAAACTTTAAACTATTTTATTTGATGTTGGCATTTCATTTGCCTAGTTCCTATCTAATGCCTCAATCTTTGACTTGATATGCAGTAACTGTGTGCACGTCATTTTAATCATGCACTCTAGCTACATCTTTTGTACTTTTTATTTGTCCTTAGTACACCTGGCAGGAGTTAGGCTTTGGTCTATATTTGTTGCCAGTGCAGTTTCCCTAAAGTATTCAGTTGTTTGTTTTTCTTTTGTTTTTAATTCTGGTGCTTGTTTCAACAGGTATTATCAGGAATGGGGAAAAGTATTTGTGAAATTAGCTGCCCCTCCCATTTGTTTAGAATCTTTGTCATTTCACTCACTGCTGCAAATTTATAGCTAAATTTATAGTGTATAGTGTGTGCAAAGCAAAGTACTTATATAGAATCTAAAAACAACTTTTAATTATAACAACTTTATTTTATAGTCTGATTCAGCCAACATGGAAAACCAAAACGTGTTTTATTTGATTTTGGTGTGGTGAATCCAATCATAGTGGTTTACAGATTGTGATATATAGCTTTCCATGTTTTAGCTAAGCCAAATGTAATTTGTTCAGTAAACTATAATTAAAGAACCAGTGAGCAAGCAGGTCTACTAGTCCTTTGGTAATTTTTTTACTGTTTTCTTTGCCAGGTTTTTTTTGTCCTAGTTCTGACATTGTACTAAAGATCTCTGCTAAAGCTAATATGATTCTTGTGATAGAATAACAAGTTGCTCCTTTTGCAAGGAATCTGCAAACACATTTAAAATCAAAATGGTTTGCTTTGAGTTCAGAATGGCTGTTCTGCATTCATTATGTGTTGTTTCAATCATTTTGATAATTTTGGGAACTTGAACCTGAAATAGCATGTTTCCAAGTAACTGTTAGGAGAGCCTCAAATTCAAAGTTATTTGAATCCCAAAATTTTCCATAGCCCTTTGTCATTTTTCAGTTATTCAGTCACTTCCAACTTGGTGCTATCATTTCACCATGATTATAAAAAAGATGCTTATATTTTCTCTATTATACAAACAAAGGCTTTTGACTGTCAAGATCACATTCTTTTGGCTTTAATCTAGCCACACAATAAATGTTATGTTATGTTATGTTAATTTTAATTTGTATACCGCCCTTCTCCCATAGGACTCAGGGCGGTTCACAGCATATTAAAAAACAAATACTATACACAAAATACAAAAAATACAGAAATACAAAAATAAAAACCCCAATAAAAGCCGAATTAAAAACCAAATATTGCCAGCTGTGTTTCCGATTAAAATTACTTTTAAATCATCCCTACCTAAAATCCTCCCTAGGTCAGGCCCGCTTGCTGGAAAAGCCATGTCTTGAGGGCGCGGCGGAAAGTAAGGAGATCCGGAATCATCCGGATCTCGGGGGGTAGTTCGTTCCAGAGGGTGGGGGCACCCACAGAGAAGGCCCTCCCCCTGGGGGTCGCCAGCCTACATTGCTTGGCCGACGGCACCCT
>NW_015395559.1:0-2148 GCF_001527695.2 Protobothrops mucrosquamatus | reverse complement strand
CACTCCTAACTCACCGAGACGCCGCAGCATGATACCGTGGTCTACAGTATCAAAAGCTGCTGAGAGGTCCAAAAGAACAAGGACAGAGGAATAACCTCTGTCCCGGGCCCTCCAGAGATCATTAACCAACGCGACCAATGCCGTTTCCGTGCTGTGTCCCGGCCTGAAGCCCGACTGGTATGGGTCCAGATAGACTGTTGGTGCTACTTATACTTCCAATATGCTCTTCTTCAGGAGTTTATTGCTGATCTTCTAATCAGGGTATCTTGTCTTTTCAGTATCATATTGATATCTTGTGGTTGCGAATGTCCATGTAGTTTTCTTGTCAGGGCACTAGAATAGGATACCGTTTCTTTCTCCAGTGGATTGCATTTAGTCTGATTCCCTTTTTTATGACTTTCCTGTCATGAGACCCTTCTGGGAATGAATATTCCAATAGCATAGGCTCATTGCATTATTCAGCTATGCAAGCCTGTTCACTATTACATAGTAACAATCCATGAAGATGCACATCTGCATTCTACAACTTACATACATGTGCTGTTACTTTCTATTAAAGTAAGTATAAACAAGGCTGAATAGCAAATTAAGAAGAAAAAGGGAGAGAAAGAGATATGAAGAGTGAAGCAGTTGAAGATTGAGACAATCAAGATAAATATATAAATAAAAGAAGATTGGAGCATGTGAGATGACATAGCAGGATTCTGTTAATAAAAAGTGCACAGCTCTATACTTCCAAACAGAAGCATTTTGTCTGTATTATCTGTTCAAAGATATAGTTTTAATTGTTTATAAGAACTGATTCTCAAGATAAATGAGAACCAGAATATAGCAATCCTTATTGCCTTCCCTAAGATACTATGCTATCACGAAAAAAATGAGAAAAGATTGTATTGGTAAAAGAATTCTAAGTTTATTATGCTAAATTGTACTTTGCTTAATCATGTTTTGCACAATATCTTCTAGGTATGGCATACTGTCCCGTGCAAATGCATTTTTAAACTTAAATACTGTATCAATTGATTATAATTTTTCCTAAGATGTTTTTTTTTTTGAAGAAAACACGGTTGTCCTGGTTGAAATGTTAAGATCTCTTGAACTCAGTAATTTTATCCTTTGGATGTTTTGATTTTAGATTATTTCCACATTCAAATGTTGGTGATAGTGGTATCTCAGCACCTCCTTTGATGACTCGGCGAATACGTGAATCTGTGTCTCGGATGCCTGTTAAGTAAGTGGCCCTTTAAGTTGTATTGTGTTAGGTTGTTACTGTTTTTGACAACATTCATAGCAGTAATGACATAAGCTGATATTTTTTAAAAATCGTTACGAATTTCTGGGCAAGTTTAATGTGTGTAAAATGGTAAGGTGTTTTGGAAAGAACACTTCATCTCAAATTGATTCACTTCTTCGGTGACACTTCAGGCTGTCCGCAAAGGAGTATAGCTTTGCACAGTCACTATAAGTTAAGAAGCGATTCCTTTTGCCTCTCAATCTAAAGCAATAAGTACTTCCACTTCACTTCTCCTCACCCACCTCTCTCTGCTGGACTGCCTGCTGCATCACCCCATCCACTGCCACACCAGCACACTGCATGTCACTACCAGCTGTGCCCTTCTTTTGTGCCACCACAGCCAGGGCCCTTTTTTGTGTCCAGGCCTGGGCCTTTTTCTGGGAAAGAAGGCCCCAGCCAGTAGTGATGCACAGTGCATACCTGCCCAAGCTCCCCAACGCCCACCACTCACTGCACCTGCCTCCTGTCCACCACTCATAGTTCTCACCCCTGGCATGTGGGACATAGCTAGGATGCTCCTCCATATGTGGAGGAGGGGGATCTCTGGTGTAAAAATCCAAGATGGATTAGTTGTGAAACTATGATCATTTCCAAAATAACTTTTTATTTCTAGAGAAGTATATTATAAAACTTATTATTCTTAAATAGGTTCTACAGATTCTCACAAGTTAATGCTAATCTCTTTATACAAAAGCATGCGTCTATAATTTTGTTTTCTCTCCTTAGTTCTCAGCATAGATATTCTACACCTCATGTCTTCACATTCAGTGGAACAAATCCTTCTCCTGAATGTTCCCTTTCTCAAAGACAGAGATCCACTTCTACCCCAAATGTCCACATGGTCAGTACTACTA
>NW_015395558.1:16232-18397 GCF_001527695.2 Protobothrops mucrosquamatus | reverse complement strand
CAAGAAGTTTTATGTAAAAGAATTGCCTTTTATCTGTTTTCTACCTTTTATTACCTTTATTGTAATTTCTTTGGTGTGATTGTTGTGATCTACCCAGAATCAGATGACATACAAGTTTCATAATAAATGACAATTTAAAGTTGGCAAAATGATAGTAGGATGACACTATATATGGCTACCACAAATGGAGGGGTTGCTTTGACTGAAAATTAATCTATCAAAGAAATGCTGAGGTAACTATGGTAGCCAGGAACCAGGTATATGGGAACAAACTAACAAACATGAGGTTAAAATAGATTTCAGGAATCATATGGGGATTTTCTTAGGACAGGAAGTGCAGCTTATTTTTCTTTTCCAGTAACTCTTTTTGTCAGAAACCATTCTTAGATGTCAACCCCATCCAGTTGTGAGTATATCAACCATGCTTATATTTTGTCTGACATGGTATAGGGTTTCCTGCCTAAGCAGGGGGTTGGACTAGAAGACCTCCAAGGTCCCTTCTATTCTATTCTATTCTATTCTATTCTATTCTATTCTATTCTATTCTATTCTGAACCTGAATTGGATTAGTCCATAGTTAAATGCCATCTTCTTTCCATGTATTTAAATTATATCCTTAGTGTATCTATTTCTGTGTCCGATTTGTTTAACTTAAATTTAATATTTATCTAGTAGTCCCTCTAACCAATACAGATGATTCCTAGCCAAGATAGTGTATAAAGCTCTTTGGGGGGCTCAATAGTCCTTCCAATTGAGCTGAGAAAAGTACTTCATTAAAATAATTCTGCTTTCCAGTGCAGGGGCTTGTATTCTGCCTTTCGCATTAATGCATTTGTAATAGTTATTCCTCTACAGAAAATAAATTACTACTCGTGGTTTGACTGTTTGTTTGGTTTTTTTTACAAAAAAAGAATGCTACATATTTAAAATGCTGCTGCAAGAGTAAATATCACCTCTGGCATATTTGTCCTGGAGGAAAATAGTGTGATTTGGAATACCTAATTGAAATGTGCTAGAGGAGATAAGGCTGGCTGCAGAGACTGACATTTAAAAGCAAGAGACACCAAACAAGACATGAAATATCACTGTTGCTGCCTCAAGCAGAAAGCCACTTTCACAAGACTGAAGCCTTTTTGCCCAGCAGCTCTCTCTCTCGCTCTCTCTCTCAGTCTGCCTGGGTGTTTTGACAGGCCAGGCTAGCAAATTAACCCTTTCCCTATCTCAGTGAAAAGGCTTGCTCTGGGAGAGCAAAGAATTTGTGGCTTCTGAGCTCAATCATCTCAGCAGTTTAAATACATAAAGCAAAACTTTGGGACAGTAACATAAGAGCAAGACAAAAAGAAAACCAATTATTTACCAAATGTATAAGTACCAAAGATGGGCCCTAACAGATTAAAAGACTTTCCAGAAGAGCTCCAGCTTCATCTTCTTCCTGACGCACTCAAGGATGGTACCAGCCTGATGTCTACAGAGAAACTGTTTCAGAGAATTGGTGATGCCATGGAAAAGCAGCATCCCCTTGCTTCAGTTTCCTTTATTTCCCAGTACTATGTGTATTTTTATCTAAATATTATTATTATTATTATTATTATTATTATTATTATTATTATTATTATTATTATTATTATTATTATTATTGATGATGATGATGATGATGATGATGATGATGATGATGATGATGATGATGATGGACCTTGGAGGTCATCTAGTCCAACCCTCTGCTCAGGCAGGATAGCCTATACCAGGCTGACACTAAACTGTAAGGACTTTAGAGGTTAAAATTAGCTTTATAAATTGCATCCAGATGCTAATCAACACAAGTTATCTTTGCTTACTGATCACTCGTTCAGCAATTGTTGAAAGTTGTAAAGTGCTGAATGAGCAGTACTTATGACCAATTTTCAAATTTTGGCTGTCATAGCACTCCTGCAGTCATGTGGTTGTGATTTGGGCACTTGGTATCTAGTTTATTTATTTATTTATTACTTTAATTTATATCCCGCCCTTCTCCCGAAGGACTCAGGGCGGCTTACAGGCAATAAAAACGGAACTATACAATAAATATCTAAAAACAATTAAAATATATATTAAATAAGCCTGTTATTTTTAGAAAAGTTATAAAATCCCTATTAAAATCCCTATACAATCCCCCCCCTAGGCCAATC
>NW_015395558.1:8588-14300 GCF_001527695.2 Protobothrops mucrosquamatus | reverse complement strand
TTGGTGGGTAAGCCTTTCAGGACTTCTCAACAAAGACTGTTTTAATATATTTAATATTATATTTAATATATTTTATTGTATTTATATATGTGTGTGTATGTGTGTGTCAATCTGTTTAAAGCAAAGTACATCCTTTTTGAAATTATTATATTGTCTAGTGCAGTTGTATGGCCCAGTATGTCTTTAAACTGAAATTTGGAAGTGGCCTCTGTATATCCAACTATTAATGCATAGTTACTGATAACAGTACAAAAACTTTATTGAAATATAGGTTGATTTTGCTCAATTGTCTATCAAGTCCTCCTAAGGAGTAATGATCCTTTTGTACAGTATCCTTCTTGATTAGAATTAGTTTGGTGCAATGAACCAGTGAGAAAAAAAATGCCTAAGGAGGAAGAGGAAGAGGAGGAGGAGGAAGATTCATTTCATGTTCCAACCATGAGTCAGATCAATATAAAAACAATGTTTTATTGTTAACAATAAAAGAAGCAACGGTTGATACAGATGGACTCTGTCGCTTGAGAAACTTTTACAGACTGGCAAACAGGCTGGGCCTTGCTGCACAGCCAAGCAATTCTATTCTACCATATAATTAGCAACATTACACAGCTGTGCCTGCAAAAGAAATTAATGCAAAAAGAGGCATTTGTGGCCCTTGCTCATCCACCCATGACGCCGACTGAAGGGTCTCCTTCTTGCCATTATGAAACAAAGAAGGAACCTCTCCATTGCTGCATGAGAGAACAGTTAATGATGGAGGAAAGCACTGCATTCCTTTTTCAGAGGCAAACCTGTTCATACATTTCAGGCTATCAGAAGCAGAAGAGGCCCGAGCCTATATGTGAAAAAGTCAATTCAAAGCCCTTGACATTGATTTGAAGGAAGCAGCCATGTGGGTTCTGTTGACACAACAGTAACCCTCTAGTCCCCAAATTGTAACTCAGGAACTATAGAAGAGGAACCAACACTACAGGCAATCTCTACTGACAGACAACTGGCTTCTTTCCAATGAACCATGGCTAGCCTGAACAATCCTAATTCAAAGTAAGAGTGCAGAAGACAATGCTTTTTCCTATCTTTGTAATATTATAAGAGATTTTCCCAACTAATAGCTATTAGTTGCTCTGGTTGGGTGTGGTTCTGATAACTTTCATCTATTATTTCCAGTATTAGTCTCATGATACAATTTAAAGCAACATCCAACCACTGCTATAATGATATAAAGCTTTTCTGTATAGGTGACATCATTTCAAGCTAAAATTATTTTCACTAGTGATGATTTTTCTCTTATAGTGTCTGCCCTATGGAACAGTTTTTCCCCTGAGATTCAAATGAGCCACACTCTGCTAGCTTTGAAGACCTGGCTTTTTCATAAAAATTGGGATCAAGATATCAGTTGAGTCCAGTATGCATGTTTTATGATGCATTACTGGACAATTTAGTTTCAAGCTTGGTATATTGTAGTTTATCCTAGTATATTGTAGTTTCAAGCTTGGTATATTGTAGTTCATTGTAAATATTCTGGATGCAAAATATGTTCTTATCAATAAGGATCCAACTGCTCACTGAAAATCATCTTCCAATATGCTCTGTCACCAGTACTATCCCCCGATGGATCAGCCTCCCTCCAGCGATGGATTGCTTGAGGAACAAAGCGGCTGCATTAAGTTTTGTGTTCTCGTCTGCCAAAGCAAAGACAATGACCAAAAAGGGATGATGATGGGGGATCTCCATAAATGGATGTTGCAACTGTCACTATCAACTCAGAACAGCTTTTCACAACATTGAGCCTAATTCATGGGATCCTGTGTGAATCGTGGTTGATAAGGAGCTTGGCATTCCAGCAGCATACACGGTTTTCATGCATAAAATTATAGATTCTATCAGTGAAAAGTCCTCATGCAAATGAGAAAGACCCTTGGCTGAAACACTGAAGACCCAACATCAATTGCTGTGGACAAATGAGATCCCAAATATACTGAGTAGGACATTACGGCAATCCTACTTTTATAGCTACCTGCTGTCCACAAGCTTCAAAAACTTCAAGTGGGGGCATATACCATTTTATTAACAGACCTTAACAAATTAATAAGCAAAGAAGCAGCCCTTAGAAGTGCAGACAGCCCTACGCTAGATGAAAACGCCCTGATTTATATGTGTTGACACTGTATCCCTCCTTCTCCTTTCCTTGGTGAATGTAGGTGTGAGCACTGTCAATTTTTTCCTTTCCTTCTTCAGCAGCTTCCAGAGCATCATCCCTATTTTTGGAATTGCTGATTGATGCTGACAGGAGGAGAGAGCATAGAAGGGAATTTACTACAAATCTCCCCTCCCTCACACCTTCTGATAATTTGACTGAAGCTTTTCACAGAGGATGATGAGTCAGAGCCATGACAGCTTGCAAGGCTCTCTCAAAGGGGCGCTCATAGACTACATACCTAATGAAATTATATAGCAAAGTGTTAGACAGGGCGAACCATGTGCCTCAGGCAACTCCTGCCATTACAACTTGACTAGTCAGCCCACTCACTCCTTGCTCCTCTCCCCTACCTCGCTTCAATTTAGTTGTAAAGATTCAGAGTGCATATTAGCCACTCAGGTCTCAATTCAAAAGAAGGTTAGTACTGATGTTACTATTTTTTCATTAGTGAGAAAATGTAGTCAATTTGGGCATAGCTTGTTTAGAGCTACAACAAATCAAGGGAGCCCACACCTACTCTTTCCAGCCCACAACGGAGGAATGGTTGTGGTATATGACAAAAATTGCAGAAATGGCAAAGCTGACTTGCTTGAATAAGGAAAGGACAACAAGTACATCTTTCCAGGTTTATGTCTGCCTCTGCTTCCCTCCCTTTTCCTTGGATCACATGATAGGTCAGGAGTGGGCAACCATTGTCTGAAATGCCCACAACGGAGGAATGGTTGTGGTATATGACAAAAATTGCAGAAATGGCAAAGTTGACTTGCTTGAATAAGGAAAGGACAACAAGTACATTTATTAGTAACTGGAAACCCTTTATGAACCTTTTACTGAAAACAGAAAAACATGAACTTGTGATTTATGAGTTTGACAATTAGAAAGGGTAGAAAGTGGAAAGAAGGGAACCATGATGTACTGTAACTATATAGAGCAGGGGCCCCCAACCCCTGGGCTGTGGCAGGCGAGAGTGGCGGGTGAGAGTGCATGTGTGCACACACCTCCACTTGCATGGACAGCGGGCAGGCAAGCATACGTTCAGTTCTATTTGTGTGAGCGGCTTGCCCACCACTCACATGGAACCATCTGCTCTCCACCCCGCCAGTCCACAAAGCTGGAAAGGTTGAAGACTGCTGATATAGAGGATAAAATATAACAACAGCAAAGAAAATCAAAAGCACTTCTTTATTGTATATCTATTTTTATTTTATTTATTGTATTTATTTTTATTCTGTAAAAATCTATTCAATAAAAATTAAATAGTTAAAAAGGAGGGGAGCTGCTCCATTCCAAGATACTTCACAACGATCAAGCACAGAAAAAGATGTCAACATATCTCAACAAAACCTCAGGCAAAGTCTCTTTTATGTCAATCCCATAACAACCTGTGTGACAAGTAATAAATTAACTCTTCGAAATGGTTGCTGCCTAGATTCTTGGTAGATCTATTTCGGCTTTTTAGTTTTGGTTTCTTTTTTGTAAAGCCAAAGTTGAATCATTTTTGATGCAGAGTGCTTCACCTCTGCACTGTTGATTAAACCACCAGCTGGCTGTCCCTAGCCACTCCCCTCCACACACTTTTTTCCCTTCTTTCCAAGTAGAAAATAGTAATCATTTAGCATTTGAAATACTATATATTGCACTGCCTTTCAGAAGTCCATAAAAATATTCTAACAAAGTTTTTCTATTCAGGAAAAACATTATTCTCTTTACTACCACTTCTCCCTGGAGTATTTACAAGAACAGCCTGCTCCTTCAATTGTGGTTTCACTTACAAACTGCGGCTAGCATAGGGCATTCTGTTATAGGTATCATGAAATGTTTTAAAACAGCCCTGGAGGTTGAAAATGTCCCATGTGTTAGGGTCAGCTAAAAGGAGTTGGGGAAGAAATGTTTTTGACCCCCATTTGCTCTCTGAAAGCCCCAATAACAGGCAGATTCCCTATGGGCTGATTAGATAGAAATAAAAGTTGGTTTTCTCCTAAATTGTACTAAAGGACAATTTTAGAAGAAAAATGCTTGCTGCTGTAATCTAAGTTTATAAACAATACTGTAGGGTTTCTGGAGAAGTAAAAATGAAAATAAAGCTAACTTTTTGGTAATTGGTAGTCAATAAATATTAAAGTGGAAGGAAGGAAGGAAGGAAGGAAGGAAGGAAGGAAGGAAGGAAGGAAGGAAGGAAGGAAGGAAGGCCTCATTTGCATTCTACTGCATCTCACTCCGTCCCTCAGGGAAAGTGGAGCTGCTTGTCATTCTTTTGTCCCTGTTATTTCTGCTGCACTGACTGAGCAGAATGATAAAACAGATGGATGTCCTGATTTTATAGGTCAAGAGCATAACAGAAAGTGAACAATGGTGGTGAACAAAGCATAGACAAGAGGGAGAGAGCAAACAAAGCTCAAACCCTGAAGCAATCTTTTTGAGGGAATTGTTCAGCAGGGCAAAGAGAGTAAAGGTATGCTTCTGTGGCTCCTGGTAGCCTTTCAAATAGGGTGAATAACCCGTAGTTCTAGGATTGCAGGAGACTACTAAAGTTCCTTTCGGCAGTCCCATGAGGCTCGTTTGACATTACTTTTGAAAACCTATGGGTTATGATACTTCTTTCTTTAGAGAAAGAAAGAAATGACAGTTACCACGAATGCCAAGAAATATATTTAGCATAATTTAAAACTAAAATAACTTTAAAAATATTTACCTCCCTCCTCCTAAAAAAACTCTCAAAGAAAAGACCTGCAAATCAGAATTCTTTCCCAACCATGACAGTCCCACCTGCAGTATGTCGGGTAATGGTTTCACCCACAGTAGCACTTGCCTCCTCCTATTGTTATGTGAAACTCCCAATTTTTTTTTTTTTTAAAAAGTTCATTTTGGTTCTAAGACCTACTACAACATTGCAAACTGGAGTGAAGCCCAGAACCTTCAGAATCACCTCTGGCATATTTCCTGGCCAATTTGTGAGAGGAAACATGGAACGTATGGTAAAAGCATAACACTGGAATATCACAATTACAAAAATAAATACATTCAAAATACTCCAAATTCAGTCCTGCCTACAAATTGGTATGGTCCTATTCACTTTTCAATCTTCAGCTTTTCCTCTCCTGGATATATTTGAGGAAGGATGCTGAAAAGGTGATCTTAGCTTCAGAAGCCATTGGAGAATACAGATTATCTAGACCAGGGGTCCCCAACCTTGGCAACTTTAAGACCTGTGGACTTCAACTCCCAGAATTCCCCTGCCAGCATGGCTGGCTGGGGAATACTGGGAGTTGAAGTCCACAGGTCTTAAAATTGCCAAGGTTGGGGATCCCTGATCTAGACTCTTTTGACTTAGGTTTCAGACCAGGTCACAGAACACTTGTTGGTCTTTTGCCAGATACAAAGTGTAACTATCTTGCTTAACCTGGGAATAATAATAATAATAATAATAATAATAATAATAATAATAATAATAATAATAATAATAATAATAATAATAATAATAATAATAATAATAATAATAATAATAATAAAGT
>NW_015395558.1:0-2511 GCF_001527695.2 Protobothrops mucrosquamatus | reverse complement strand
CCGCCTGCTTGCCCAGCTCATTGCTGCTGCGGACGCCGCCGCCAGGCAAGCAGGCGCAGCGCAGCGCCAGGGGAGGGGGAGCAAGCGGCGAGCCGTAGCCAAGCGCGAGGGGGAATGCCAGAAGCCTCGCGCGAAGGGGGGAGGCTGCGCCCTGCCGGGCGCTCACTGACAAGGCCAGGGGGGCCGAGGCGGCCAGGGAGGAACAGCCAAAATGCCCCCTCGGCTTATGCGCGGGTCACCAATTTTTCCCAGTTCTCTGTGGGAAAATCGGTCCCTCGGCTTATACTCGGGTCGACTTATACTCGAGTATATACGGTATATATGTATGTGTATATGTATGTGTGTGTGTGTATGTGTATGTACACACAAGTACATGCCATGCTTATTATACCAATGGATGCACAAACCAGGGTAACACTTACTAAATATTGGGACAACTGTGGAATTACATGACCTAGGAATGTAATCAGTCTGGTGAGAGATTAATTTCTGATATTCTACTTTTCATTTTTTGAGCATAAGCTTTCTATGAGATCAATCAAAAAGAATACTTTCAAACCCGAGAACAAAGAGGCAAATGTTACATATTGAAACACTGAGCTTTTCTTTCTCCCCCAGAATATCTGCATCTCGGTGAGGTCTAGATATGTGTCCAAATCCATAACTAACCTTAGTTCCTTTATCCTAATTGCCTAGGAAAGAAGAAGCTTCACACAAATACCCATTCATATATCCAGTTCTCTTATTCGAGACAACACAATCTGCTCAAGAGTCCTAAGAGCAGACAGGCAGATGACAGCACCAAGGGCTTATTTAGCCTCCTTGAGAATTGTTCTAAAAGTTTCTTTCCAATTAAATGATAAGCCAAAGATTTGGAGAAATTGATTCTCATTTCCTTCAATTATAGCCTTAATTTACTCATTAGACATAATTATTAAATTTGCTTACAATGATTAGATAAACTTTAGTTATAAGAGATAAAGAAGGGCTTTTGAGATATTAAGTGTCTTTCCCCATAAGTAAGCTGAAATTTCAGGAAACCACACTCTCTTTGGTATGAAATTACATTCTTTAGAGGAAATGGAGATCTAAAAAAAACACAAATGGAGTACACACTGCCCATGATTATAGTAGGGGTGAGTGGGAACAAAAAAACACACCCAGGGAAACTGACCCAAGTCATTTTGAAATCTAAGATAGAACAGAGTTTCCCAACCAATACAAAATTTCATTTCCAATACTTTTGGAGGTCAACAAACTGGGAAAAATCAAGCTAGTTTGATGCATGCACAAAACCTCCACAGAAAGATAGATGGATTTCTGAAGATATCTCATTTTCATATACAAGAAGACAATGCATTTATCATGCCAAATAAAATAGCAGTACGTACAAAGGCCCAAGATTTATATTCCTTCACATCTCCCTCACCATGACACTCAAATAAAAGTTTTTATAAAAAAGACCAGTAATCGAAAAAAACTAAAGTTGACATATATCCTATTAAAATCTATTTTACTTAAGCACATTAAACTGCTTCAGGATGTTGCTCTTTACACAGTATAAATAGTAATTGTCCTTTATAAGTCAAATCACACAAGACACATGTAAGAAGGAAGGCTTCAAGGAGCCTTCCTAATGAGTTCCAACTGCTGACTGCAATAATTTCGCATAACAGACTTCAATGCCTTGATTTCTATTTGTATACAAGTGGGCAATAATGTTTATCAGAGCTCAGAGTAAAATGCAGGGAGGCAGAAGCTGTGAAGATAGCCAAATGAATGGCCAACTAGAATAGGAAATTTGAGGTGCTCAGAAACATATTTGGTTAGGTACAAGTAGAATCAGTTTATGAAACTGAAATTTTAAAGAGTATTTTACTGAAACTATTGTTGATAAGCAAAGCTAAGAGAGGTTTTTGCGGAATTTTGGCCTTATTAAGTATATGAAAGCCATAGTAGCAAAGCACAATCACAAATCACCAGAAACCTCATGGGTGGAACATTCTTTTTTTTTTTTTTTAGAAACATGACAGTCTTGTTAAATAAAACACAGTGCTGAGGACCTTATTTGAGCAACTTGTGATCTTCCTTGCAAGGTTCTCCATTGACTTTCTCTCTGCAATCTTCAGAGGAAGGAAGTTGCAAGTGCAAGCTTGCCACTATGTTCCTGCCATGAACCATGATCACATGATCTCCACTGACTTTTTCCCTGCAGCTTTCCAAGCTTCCCCATTGACATAAGGCAGGGAATGTTGTAAATGAAGATCACCATGATCATATGGCAGAATGATGACAATGCTGAACAGCAACAATACTGTGGCACTGAAACTTCAAGAACTTTCTAAAATTTCATTCCCCCAGGTCCTGGCGTTTTGTAAGTTGGTCCATTTGAGATTTCTTAGTTGATAAAGCTTTATCCTATGATGCACCATTTCCTCCAGTTAAAGGTTACAGCACAAGAGTTTTAGTAGTATGTTCTAATAGTGGTTGCACTCAGGTAATATATATGGA
>NW_015395557.1:7379-9816 GCF_001527695.2 Protobothrops mucrosquamatus | reverse complement strand
GTTTTCTTCGATCAAGGAAATTTAACCATCCCTGCAAGTTTCATCGACTTCACCAATCATTCCTCCATTGTCAACCCTTTCCACATTTGAACATATAATAACCATGCTGCAGTCATCATATATAAAAAGAAAATTGCATGACTTTTTTCTAGTTGCCTGTCTATTAGTCCTAAAACAAAAGCCTCTGGTTTTAATTGTATTTTACTCTTTAAAATCTGAATGAATGTACATATTTGTAGCCAATTATTTTTACTTTTTTTACAGATTCACCAAACACAAGAGAATATCCCTTCTTATTGTTCATGTCCAACAAAGATTCAAAGTAATTTTATACATTCTGAACAATTTCTCTAGTGACAGAGACCAACAATACATCATCGTGTAAAAAAAAATCTTTTTTTAAGAGTAGAACATAATTGTAAATATTTAACTCATTTCCCCCCCTGCTATATACAGTAATTTAGATGTATTCTATTACCATTGTTTAAATGTAGATCAGTTGTCAAAACAGGTATTGTCTGAAACACAAATAAAATTCTAGGTAAAACATTCATCTTAATCAGCAAAATTCTACCCAACAGTGACAATTGTAATTTATTTCATTTTGACATATTGTTATAAACTTCATTCCATTTCCATGTCTTAACATAGTTATTTTGAAATAACATACAATTCACATTTGTCATAATTATGACACTGGAGTAGTTTACCTTCTTTTAAGATTCTTCTGAATCTTAAAACCCAATTTCCATCTGAAAGAACTAGATTTTCTTTTATAAATCAGACCCCCCAGGATTATGATTTGAAAAAGCCTTTGGTAAAAATCTCTATCTTAAAAATTTTAGTAGCCAAGTCTCTTGAAATACAAGTCATGTCTACTTTTGAAAAAAATCTGTGTCTTTCTGAAAAATAGGTATACTGACCTGAATTACCATTCTTCTGTCTCTATACATAAACCAACTCTAAATTATCAATTCAAAGAAAACTCTTATGTAGAATTCTAATAACAATTTCTTTCAGAACAATTATATCTGCATTATCCATTTTCAGTCTTGTATTAAAATGCTATTGCAGGACTTGATCTTTTGTCTTCATTCTAATAAAATGAACCAAAATATCTGTAGGGACATTCCTCGTTCTGGTAAATCTGGAATTTATTCTATAACTCTTTATGAATTTATGTTCCATATCTTCTACTTCTAGATTCATAAAATTTGCCAATAGCTTAATAAGCCTCTCTGTAATATTTTAATCTGGAACCTCTGTAACACTCTAAATCTCAAACAATTCTTTTCCTTTCAATTCCAGTAAAGATATATTATCCAATTCTCTTTCCAGCTCTTTCTTAAATCTGTCTTACTCTCTAAAACAAGGGTGTCAAACTGCCGGCCTGCGGGCCGGATGTGTCATCTGGAAGCCGCACCCGGCAATGGCAAAACTGTCCCGATAGATTGCGCGATATCACGTGACGTTGCAAGTTTGACATGTCTACTCTAAAATGTTCATTTTGTCATTAATTTGTTTTACCTCTCCAGATATTTGCTTTGCAAAACTTTCCTTTTTTTACATCTTCTCTCATTTGCTCTCTTAACTTTATGAATTGTTCATCCATTTTTTTTTCACAAGCATCCATTTTCCATCTGATCACATTTTTCCCCCATCTGCTCAAATATTTTCTGAAATATACTTTGTGTAATTGTCCTGCTAGTTGCTTTTCTTACTATTTTTCTACTAGCCATTTTTAATCCAAAAGTGGAAATGTCTCAAGCAGACAAAATAAAACAAACAAACAAACAAGCTTCTTCTCCTTCACAAAATTATATTTTTGTTTCTAGCGCTTTCTTTATATATATATATATATTATTTTCCTTTTTCACTTTACAACAAACAAAATAAAATACATTTTTTTTCTTAACAGTACTGTGTTATATGTCTCTTACATATTATTTACAGTTATTTACATTAATTTTCATACATTTTTATTTCTCTGTTCTAACCAAACATAACATTTGTTCCAAATCTCATAAAATTCTGTTAAAATTTGTCTTTTATTTCTAGAGTAAGCTTGTACATCTCCGTGCATTCTAGTATCTTGTGAATAATCATCTCATTTGTTGGTATATTTTCACTTTTCCAACACTGCGCGTACATAATGCGTGCTGCTGTTATTATGTGTACAATGATTTTATTTATTTATTTATTTATTTATTTTGATTTATATCCCGCCCTTCTCCCAATGGGACTCAGGGCGGCTCACAACATATTTAAAAACATAGACATATTTACAACCCCCACCAGATAAAACCAAATTAAACCAATATTTAAAGTTGTGCAATTAAAATTATTCTTAAAAAACCCGATTTAAAAACCCGATTTAAAATCCTCCCTAGGCCAGGCCCGCTTGCTGGAAAAGCCATGTCTTGAGGGCGCGGCGGAA
>NW_015395557.1:0-5821 GCF_001527695.2 Protobothrops mucrosquamatus | reverse complement strand
ATCGGATTCGGTTCGGCTGGCCCTCCAACTTCTCTCTAGGCGTCTTTTCCGACGTTTCATCTCTCTCAGCTCCCCGGTAAACCAGGGAGCCAGTCGAGATCTACGTCGGGTCAGAGGCCGCAGAGGCACGACTCGGTCCAATGCTGCGGCGGCAGTTGTCTCCCAAGCCGCCGCCTGATTTTCCGCCGAGTCGTGGACCGAGTCGTGATGTATTGGGAGTTGTTTTTTTATCTTTGAATTAATTATACTTAATAGAAACAATTCAGGTTTAAGTTCAATTTGTTCATTTGTTATCTCCTGTATCCATCTTCTTATCTGTTTCTAGCACTTTCATTTTAGCGCCTTTCAATAACTTTGACCACAACAAGCCACAACACCTCTCCATGATAACTAAACATCTCAATCACAGTCTGGTTCTTTGTCTTATCTTTTGTTGTGCAGATTCCAACAAATATTCCCATACTTGCCTGGTCACTTTAAACTGAACTAGTGAAAAATGTAATTAAAAAAATTAAAATTAAAAAACTTCATCCAATTTTTTTTTTAAAAAAACCATTCATTTGCCCCCTCCCAAAGAAGCCATTGCTGGATCCCATTATATGGGATAATTTTTATCACCTTCTTTTCTGGGGAAGATAGTAGAGTAGGTGGTTGTACAACAGCTTCAGAGAGCTTTGGAGGAAGCAGATTATCTTCATCCTTTCCAGTCAGGACTGAGACCAAGTTATGGGATGGCAAAGGCATTAGTCATCCTTTTGAATGACCTCTGGTGTGGGTGGGATGGGGAAAAGGAATCGATCATTGTCCTACCTGACCTTTTGGTGGGTTTTGATATCATCAACTATGGTATCTTTGGGGAACATTTCAGGATCAGTTCTGCCTTACTTCTAGGTTGATTCCAATTGGTGATGATTGGGGAGGAGAGTTCCGGTCGTCGGCTCCTACTATGTGGGTGCCACAGAGTTTGGTGTGCTCTCTCCTTTTGAACATCTACATGAGGATATTGGATGAGCTGATTCATCACCATGGGATCAGGTATCATCAGTATGTTGATGACAGCTAATTATATATCTGCACACCTGGTGAATTAAATAATAGTATAAACATCTTATTCAGTGGCCTGTACACTGTGGACATCTGGATGGGGAACAAAAGACTTCAACAAAACCTTAGCAAGACCAAGTGCCTCTGATTTTGAAGCTTACTAGTTCAAGAACTATGCTATCTTTCGGGTTGGATAGGGTTAGACTGTCACAGAAAGACCCAGTGCACAAATTGGGGGGAGGGGTCCTCCTAGACTCACAACTCCTGCTCAGTAAGCAGGTGGCAGTTGTAGCTAGGAAGGTGTCTTGCACAGGTCCATCTTATGTACCAACTGCACTGGTTCCTGGATTACACACCCTGCTTACCGTCACATCTGTATAGTCAGCATATGCCCAAAAAATCTATCAAAATTCATGAATACAATCAAGTACCAACAGAACAGAATATTTGTAGCTTGGGGTCCTTGGTGCTCTTTGAGCTTGGTTGTTTTCTTGCAGACATTGTGCTGGTGGAAGGGTTCTTGGTGGCATTATGGTGCATTAGATAGGTGAGGAGATGTTTTGGTCTTTTTGTGTCCTTTTTGTTTTTTTGAGCTTGGACATCTCACAGAGGCCAGCAAATATTCCATCAACTCCCCACTGTAATGATTTGATGTAATCAAAGTCCTACATTAAATTAATTTGCTCATCTTGAGAAAGCATAGTAAGAGATTGCATGGAGTCAAATTTATCTCCCTCCTTCGGCCTGATGGATTTTTTTTCCTGAAGAATATTATTGGAAGCCTTGTTATCAGAAACAGGCCTGGATGTATCCTCCTGGTTCTGCCTTGGCAAGCTTCCCAGGAGCCAGGAGGGGGTGGGCATAGTTGGCGCAATTCCAAAGCTCTGTAGAAAGTGCTTGAGTCTTAAGAGTATTTAGGTTAGTACTGGTTGTTGAAACAATAGCACAAGCCTCTTAAAGCCTTGGCAGGACAGAAGCTGTATTATCTCTGTTAGTTTGGTCGGTGTTACTTTACGCCCAAGTAACTGTGGCAAAGACTCTTTTTATGCTCTGTCTTTGATTATTTGTGTGGATTATTTCTGTGTGTAACATGACTTTCCTCAGTTGAAGTACATATGTTTCTTCTGATGCTAAAATTTGACTTTTTTGCTTACCACTTGTACTGGAGTATGGTACCGTGCTCACAGTCTTTGGAGGCCAAGGTTCTCTCCTGTATTGCCATTCTCACCTGTTGTCTCACCTTCCTTTACAAAGCTAGGGAATCTTTCTTCTGCTAGCATTTTTATTTCCTTTAGCTTTTCATTGGCCTCAGTCAGCTGATCAAATATAGATATGATTGTGTGGGAAGTAAGTAAGGAAAAAATCTGCCTTCACTCTAATGAGTGGCGGGTTAAATCCATTTCATTGGTCTTAGTTTCCATTCCAGCTACTTCTCTTTTTTTGTCTACTACAGTTAAATCCCCATCAGAGAATAAGAGCTTGTCAGAACCCCAGTCAAATAAGTTATGATACTTATCAACTCTTGTTTTAGGAGGGAAGGTAGGCTTACATGCCTTCTTTTTGTTGTTAAGACAGCCATGGGTTTTTTTGGTTGCTTATCTTCTAGTTGCTTTGAAGTTTTTCTAGGACACTTCTTGTTGCAGTTCTTTGTGGATGCTTTTGTCATGTTTTGCTCGCATTCCTGCCAGGCATGTGAATATTTGTGGTCTCTCACTTCTGACACTTAATAAAATTTAATACTCTAAAATTCATAAAACTTTGAAAACTAAAACATCAAATATAAAATGCACAATAGGGATAAGAGTAGTGGGTTAAAAGATTATTTCTGAGATAGGATAGGATAATAATAGGATAATAATAGTACAAAAGCATGAGTACAAAAGAATGCCTTTTATATGATATTCAAAAAGTACTTGTTCTACAATGCAATAATAATGGCTAACAAATAGCTTAAAATGTGCTGTTTTTAACGTTGCAGCTAAATATACAAAGTGCAGTATTGACTTCTGAAAAGTCCATAAATAGATGTAGTGGAAAAGGGAACATTCTCGTTCCCTTTTTCACTTTGTTTTTAAAACAGTTGCAATTTTTGGATTGTTTTTCCTCAACTGTTCTTCAACAAATGATACCAAACAACCTCTTCTGGTATGGGTTGGATATATTAATTATATTAGTGTTAAACTAATAGGAGCACTATTAATTCAGAGTGCCATAGTTGACAACAGAATATATGAAACTCTCTTGATTCTCATGGTTGGACAAGAGTACAAGCTATTTTGTGGTAGTATACTGTTGTATTTATCTTCTATGACCATAGATGGGCTGAAAGCCAAAATAATTTAGGGATAGGGTTATTTATTTTAATAAATTATTATACCCTCATTTGGTGTTTTAGCTGCTGGAAAAAAGTAGTTCTGGTGTACACTATTAACATAAGCTTCAAAAGAAAGAGTAGCAACAAAAATATGTAATGGCAAGTAGAGCAGCAAAATAGTGACCTCGACTCAAATTATTTTTGTACACAAATACATGTATGCATACCGTGCATAGTTACACACATACATGCAATGTGTGTGTGTGTTTATATGTATATAACAATATTTGAAGTTGCATTAAGAGAGCAGGGATTCTAAATGTAATATATGAGTATATTATACAAATTGAATAACTGCAAAAAAAGTGCAAATCAAGTTGGTTAAAATGCAGACCAGACAATTTTGTAGCTATTTGGGGTGCTTTTGCTATTGTGTATAGAGCTCAGTGTATTTCATAAACAAGGAAAATTGTTTGCATTATTCTTTCAATATCATTTAAGTCACTCCTTTTTGGGAAAGGACCATTGTTCTGTTGTTATGTCTAGGTCCCATAGCCAATCATTAGCAGTTTTGTTGTAATGAAAACAAATGCTCATTTGTAAATGTAAATGCAAATCAGAGTCTATGAGGTTGTGGGGATCTGGATGGGGGAATATTGTGTTCCTGTTTTGAGGCAGGAACTATTTTTGCAAATCTTGCCAAGCATAATATTGATTGATTATATGATTAAGTTAGTATTGAGTTCTAGTGACTACGTAGTAGATGTATTTTCTCTTTGAGGATCTTACCCGTCTGTCTTTCAGGTGTTCCAGTCTTACATCTATTGCTGCTGTAATTGAGTCAATCAATCTTGCCATTGTCTATCTATCCTCTTCTCTTTCCTTCCACTTTCCCAATGTTATTGAGAGCAAATTTGGTGTAGTAAGGTGCTGGCCTAGAAATCTAGAGACTATCTGGACCTCCCTTATTCATGAAACCCAGTTGGGTGACTGGCCAGTCATTCACTGTCAGCTCAGCCTACCTTACAGGGTTGTTGTTGTGGAAAAATAGGAATCAGGAATCATACGTATGTTCACTGTATTGAGTTATATACAGGTAGTCCTCAACTTACAACTGTTTGTATAGTGACCATTCAAAGTTATAAAAGCACTGAAAAAAGGGACTTACAATCAGTACTCTCACTTACAATCTTTACAACATCCCATGGGTCACGTGATCCACATTTGGGCACCAGGCAGCCAAAACTATAGCATAGATTATTGACATTTCTTCTTCCAGTTTTAAAATCCTGCTTATCTTCTTCCAGCACCTTGATTTGATGGTTTAGTTTTATATTATGTCTTATATGACCCAATTTGGTTTGTGAACAGTATTTTATGGGAATATTTTCCTATACAAATTATAGATGCATGGACTTAAAAATGCTCAGCAGTGGCTGTGCTGAATGTGGAATTTGGAAGTTGAAGCCCATAGATAAGTTGCCCAGGTTCATAAACATTGATTTCTGCCTTAATGAGTACAACAGTGTTAGTATTTATACTGGCACAATATTTTCGATATGGGGCAGCTCGTTCCAGAGGGTGGGTGCTCTGGAACGAGCTGCCCCATATCGAAAATATTGATCTGGAGGTGATTCCGGATCTCCCCTCCTTCCGCCGCGCCCTCAAGACCTGGTTATTTCAGTGGGCAGGACTGGCCTAGGGGTATTTTAAATTGGTTCTAATCAAATTTTTAGTAGAAGCGGCCAAATTTGAATATTTATTTTTAATCATTTTTAAATTTTGTATTGTATTGTATCATTGTTTTAAACTGGCTGTAAGCCGCCCTGAGTCCTCCGGGAGAAGGGCGGGGTATAAATTTAATAAAATCAAAATCAAAATCAAAATCAAAACCTGGGAAACCATTGGAATCCAAAAGTGAATATTCATTATGGCTTTCAATGTAATACATTGTCATCCTGTTAAGAACCATTTTCTGTTTCTTCTGGTCATTTAGTAGATCCTTGACCTAATGTGATAATAGCTTTCTTCATAACAACAAGGCTTTGCTGTCAATAATGGTTTACTGTTTCCATGCCTGACAGAAGGTTGGAATAGTTCACCCAACGGTAGAACTGTCACATGAGATCTTTACTATGCACCTGTCAGTCTAGTTAAAATGTTAATATGCAAACCTCTTTGTAGTAATCCACATATGTTTTGTTTGCTGGCTGAAGGAATTACAGTTGACCTCTTGTTCAGAATATCTGGAACGGTTAGCAAACGGGAGTGATGTTATCTGCCAAGGAAAAGATCAAAATAGGCCTTTAAAAGATTAAACTCCAGGATTATTTGAAAAGAGAGGATTTGAATGCAGTTGATATTTACCAGGGAAAGAAACAGATATTCTGTTTTTCAGCCTATCATCACATTTGTTTAGATATTGACAAAGGAATAGATACAAGAATCATGGTAATAGGTCAG
>NW_015395556.1:0-9816 GCF_001527695.2 Protobothrops mucrosquamatus | reverse complement strand
GCTGGGTGACTTTGGGCCAATTGCCGGGAGATGGTGAATTCTAGTCCTGCTTTCGCCATGAAATCCAACTGGGTGACTTGGACCAATTACCAGGAGACTGGGAGTTATTGTCCCACTTTGACCATGAAAACTGGCTGGGTGATTTTGGACCAGTCCCTTTCTATTAGCCGAGCCCCTCACAGGGTTGTTATTGGGGGGAGAGGGGCGAATAGAAGGAAGGAGTATGTTCACCACCTTGAGTTATTTGTAAAGATAATAAAGGTGGGATATAGATAAATCAATAAATTGCTCGGATGCCAAGACTGGCCCAAAACCAGCTTCATAATCACGCCTGGAGGGGGGAAAGGAGGAAAAAAGAATCCGTTTGTCCTGCAGCTGATTATGGCCAAGGCACTTTTTTTCACTTTTTACCTGGACAATCGTCGGATTGTCTCCGGAGCCGATGAGATAGCGGGGATTACTCCAGATGAGTTCTAAGAAAGCACTTTCATCTCCTTTCTCCACGGCTTTCCGAAGCTTTGCAGTCAGATCCTGGGTACGAGGGCTTTTGTAACTGTTGGCCCTTTCTTTACTGACCGTTTCCAGTTCAGGAGAGCACAAACCATCTGTTAAGATATAAATAGCGTCGCGCACTCCTGATGCAATACAGGCTCAAAAAAAAAAATGTGCGTGGACATTCGCAAAAGGCAAACTTCATTTATGCACGCAAAAGATCCGAAATGGCATCCAGTAGCATTGGGTTAATTCGTCACAAGCTACAGAACTTCACAGTGTGAATTTTAAAACTCTAAGGCAGGCCATAAGCCCCCGTAATACGATTAAAGTGTAACTTTGCAATAGCGGTGAATATTTCTAGCTTGGGTGTAGGAGAGCGAACCTTCACACCTAAAAGGTAACATTCAGCATTCTTACTCACTGGCTGAGCCAAGCAACGGCTACAGCCTACTAAGTAGTTCTAATTGCCAACTTCAGCTCTATTAGCTCCTCTTGAGATTCAGAGGATGCTCTTCTCTATAACGTTGCACGTTCATTTTTAAAGCACAGCCCATTTTTAAAGACTGCAATGTTTCTCTGTCATATATATGTGTGTGTATGTGGGTATGTGCATAATGGTTATGGTTTTGTTTGAAAGCTGAATGCAACGAAATTTCATTTTAATGTATGCTGATTAGTGCACATTTAAAGTGACAATAAATAGAATTCCTTATTGGCTTGACTGGACACACTAGGAATTTGTCTCCGGTGCATAAGCTCTCAGTGTACATATGAGCAATAAATCCTGACCCTAGCCATCGTAAAAAATACATTCATCACAAATCGTAAGATACAACACTTAGTGATAGTCATAGGATAACTAAAATAAGCAATCAACATAAATCATACTAGGATACTAAAAACAATATAAATTGTAAGATACAAGCAACAAAGTTATAGTCAAAAGTAGATAAGGAGATAGGTAATAGGAAAGATGAGAATAATAATAATAATACAGCCTTACTAGATAGTTTGACAGTGTTGTGGGAATTAGCTGTTTAGCAGAGTGAGGCATTGGGGGGGGGGGGAATAAAGATTCTATTCTATTCTTTTTAATTATTCTATTATTGTTCTATTCTATTCTTTTAATTATTCTATTCTATTATTATTCTATTCTATTCTTTTAATTATTTTATTATTCTATATTATTCTATTATTCTATTCGGTTCTATTTTATTCTTTTAATTATTCTATTATTATTCTATTTATTTTTTATTTATTTATTATTTGGATTTATATCCCGCCCTTCTCCTCGTAGGACTCAGGGCGGCTGACAATCAATTAAAATACATAAATAACAATACAAATTTAAAATTAATTAAAAGAGATATTTAAATATTGTCAAATTTAAAATATAATTAAAACCCCTCTAAAAATTACCCTAGGCCAGTCCTGCAAGCTGGAATAACCAAGTCTTGAGGGCGCGGCGAAAGGAAGGGAGATCAGGGATGACCCTGATCTCTGGGGGCAGTTCATTCCAGAGGGTGGGAGCTCCCACAGAGAAGGCCCTCCCCCTTGGGGTCGCCAGCCGGCACTGTCTGGCCGACGGCACCTTATTCTATTCATTCTATTCTATTCTATTCTTTTAATTATTCTATCATTGTTCTATTCTGTTTTATTTTAATTATTCTTATTCTATTCTATTCTGTTCTGTTCTATTCTATTCTAAATTATTATCATTCTGTATCATAAAAAGTCGGTGTTTAAACCAGTTTAAAGTCATTTAAAAGCCATTATGGAACACATTTAAGCCTTCCGCTTACCTCTACTGAAGACCGAACAGACTTTGACAGGAGACAGAGAGATGGTAGACTTGTTTGGAGATGGGAAATAATCACATATGCCTTTGGCAAATTTCTCTGCATCTTCTCTGTTTGAGAAAGCTTTAAAACGTGACCCCTTAATCATTTTGACAGCTTGCAAGGCTTCCTTTTTGTCCTCATAGACATGTACCCTTTCTGGGGGGGAAAAAAACCAGCAGTGAAATAAATTCATTTCTGATGAAAAGAGAAGGCAACGCCAAGTCAAGAAATCTGTCCCTCTACTTTTTATCGCAAGTCCCGTTTTAGCTACTTTATGCAATGGTGATTACAGCAGAAAACACTCAGATCAATTCAATCTGCTTTGGTGAATTTTACTTTGGAGGAATAACTACAATACCACATAAATTTGCAAATTTTTTCCAGGGCCTTCCACAAAACCAGTCAACTCTAATCAAAACTGCAAAGAGGTAATTAAATTAAAGCTGAAGGACACACCATCTACATTGGAACACAAGAGCTAAACAGAGTTAAAATCATCTCACTAAGACAATGATGCAAGGCTGGGTTGCTTTTTCATCAGCAAGTCAATTTCATTTCTTGAGAAACTAAACCACCTTTAATTTGCTTAAAATCGTGGGTCCAAGTCAAAGACGACATTAAAAAAAGCGATTGCCCATCAGATTTACAGTATCTGTTTTCATGTTTCCTCTGACACTATTGGTAAGGGATCTGAAAGAATCTGTTGCATCTTCTGGGGCCAATTTCTTACTTTTCTGCTCAAGATTTTATAGTTCAAAACAGGTTATAATTAACAGCTTGACCTTATCTTGTTGGAACAAATCAATATTTAATTCAGAATTGGGAATTTGGCCTGAAGTCCATACATCCACAAGGGTATGTCAGATGGGTAAGAGCCAAGAGTTGGAACGAGATAAAATCTGTCTTTAAAAAAGGCACCAGTCCCTGGGAAAAAATGGGAAAGATGGATCTGGCCTATGGGCTGTCCCTGAATCCAGCAAACTGGAGAATGCCAGTTCTGGATGTAACAAACAACTCAGCTAACAAGAGAAACAAATCTTTGTAATTCCAAAAACAAGGAAAAGGAGGAATGGAGGAAGCTTGCAAGCTCAAGATTTATGCAGGGTCATTTCCTTCCTCTTAAAGTTATACTAAATCATCATTAATATATCCAGCTGATCTCTTTAGTAAATAAACACACGCACACACCAGTATTTTTATACCCCAAATTTTGCACAGGGGGGGGGGGAGAAACA
This sequence comes from Protobothrops mucrosquamatus, assembly GCF_001527695.2. Taxonomy (NCBI): domain Eukaryota; kingdom Metazoa; phylum Chordata; class Lepidosauria; order Squamata; family Viperidae; genus Protobothrops; species Protobothrops mucrosquamatus. Next base: position 6,245 of record NW_015395556.1, on the reverse strand, counting down.
TCGGCCACTAACAAACTCAACATCATAATCCACTTTTATTTCCTAGCACAAGAAACGTTAAGCTTTGGATACCGCATCCCCGGGGAAAAAAAAAAGCATCGATCCTTGAAAATGCAGCACCGCTATTTTTATGCCGAGTATTTATTGCTATCACACTAAAATGGTCTCCTTTGACGGCCATTTCTTCTCAAGTAATCCGACCGCTTGGCGCTGCGTGCACATTAAGCGTGGGAAATCAATCTGATCGATGCCCTCCTGCTGAATTTTTCATTTGCTGGCCACGAGAAAGCCATCTATTAAGCCTCGTTGGCGTTTGTCTGGTTCGAGGGAGTCTCAAGACTCTAAAGCAGCGAGCTGTCTGCTCTCACAGTCATGCTGCAGAAATTCAGATATTGCTGGGACGACTGCAAGATCTACCAGCACCAAGCAGCCTGGACAGTTTCAGGGAGAAGCTGTCGAGAGTATTAGGGGGAAAAAGATGTGTTTTCAGTGGAGCAATCCTCGACTTAACACCCACAACTGAGCCCCAAATTTCCATTATGAAGCGAGGTAGTTGTTTAAGTGAGTTTTGCCTCATTTTATGACTTTTTTTTAAAAAAGTGAATCGCTGCAGTTGTTAAAGTGAATAGTTTCCCCTATTGACTCTGCTTGCTGAACGCCGGCTGGGAAGGATGCAAATGGGGATCACATGTGCCCCGGGACACTGCAAGCGTCATAAATGTGAGTCAGTTGCCAAGTGTCTGAATTTTGATAAAACCCTAGTAAGGCCACACCTGGAATACTGCAGCCAACTTTGGTCACCATATCACAAAAAAGATGTTGAGAGTTTGGAAAAAATTCAGAGAATAGCAACTAAGATGATCAAAGGCCTGGAGACCAAAACATACGAAGAACGGCTATGGGACTTGTGTTTGGCTAGTCTAAAGAAAAGAAGAAATAGGGGAGACATGATAGCAGTATTACGGTATTTGAGGGGCTGCCACAAAGAAGAGGGGGTCAAATTCTTCTCCAAAGCACCAGAGGGCAGGACAAGAAACAATGGTTGGAAACTGATCAAAGAGAGAAGCAACCTGGAATTAAGGAGAAACTTCCTGACAGTGAGGACAATTAACCAATGGAACAGCTTTGCCTCCAGAAATCGTGGGTGCTCCCTCACTGGAGGTTTTTAAGAAGAGACTGGACAATCACCTGTCTGAAATGGTGTAGGTTCTCCTGCTTGAACAGGGGGCTGGACTAGAAGACCTCCAAGGTCCCTCCCAGCTCTATTCTATTCTAATTCTAACTGGGACCATGCAACGGTCTTACGTGTGAAAGACAGTCATGTCCCTTTTTCAGTCGCGCTGTAACTTCAAACGGTCACTAAATGAACGGTTGTTGAGGATGACCTCTGCAAGGAGACTGTCAACGAAGGAGGCACTGAAGGGACCTATTTCAAACCTATTTATAAAAGAAACTCTTACCATTTCTAGTCAAGATGTCGTCGTATACCGGGCACACCCCGTAGTACAGCAGAGGCTCTTTGGAGGGAATCTGGGAGCGAAGAGGGGAGCCGTTCGCTTCCCGCATCAGGGCTTCCTCCTCAGGCGGGTTCAGACCCATGCCATAGCCAAAATCGCCCTCCTCGGGGGAGGCAAGGTGGCCGTTCGTTTTCCCAGGTTCTGGCTGGTTCCCGTCAGCCGCAGCAGTTTCCGGGAGGCCGTTGTAAACGGGAGCCGTGGCCTCCAAGGGTCCCTGCTGTTCCCATAAAGCCTGGGCCAATCTTTTCTCAAAAATGGACCTGGTGGTCAGCGTGATGGGCCCGCACTTCAGGCCGGCTTTGACAATTTCTTCTCTCAGCTCATCGGGGGTCAGTTGTTTTAGTCGGGAGAAGATTTCGTCCATTGTTATCCTCCCTGTAGGCAAAATAAAACAAAAAAAACAAAAAAAGCAGAGGGCATTGTTTAGTCCATCAGAAATACAGCTAAGCTCTTGACTTACCACAGTTCGTTTGGTGACCGAAGTTACAACAGCACTGACTTATGACCGTTTTTCACACACTCACAACCCGTTGCGGCATCTCCAAGAGTCACATGATCAACAATCAGAGGCTTGGCAACTGGCTCGTATTTAGGACTCAAAGTCCCGGGGTTCAAGTGATCAACCTTTGCCAACAAAGTCTATGGGGGGGGAACCAGATTCCCTTAACAACCATGTTACCCACTTAACAACTGCAGTGATTCATTAACAACTGTGGCAAGAAAGGTCGTAGAATGGGGTAAATTTTGCTTAACAAATGTCTCACTTCGCAAACAGAAATTTTGGGCTCAAAATACGGGCCGAGTCAAAAGAAGGATTGGTCCGTTGTGTTCCACATTGGTTGGGTCTGTGTTTTTCAACTTTGCCCACTTTAAAATGCGAGGACACCAATTCCCAGAATTCCCCAGCCAGCATGCTGATGAGCTTAGACAACCCCCCGTCCACAGGACACCAGACTTAAAAGAAAGGAAAAAAAACCTCTAGATAAGAGCAGTTTGATGATAAGCTCTGTTACAGCAGGATTGAAACACATTTAATAACTAATTAAACATGTTCAATCTTCAAAGTTACTGTAGCGTTAAAAAAAATCAGACCATTAATCTTAATCTATTTCTGTTTTAGCACAGGGTCTAATGTTAGCAGCCAGCATTATTCTAGATTTTAATCATTAAGCATCTGGCAGAATGCTTAAATCCACTTCTGCTCCCTTATTTAAAAATAGCACGAAGTAAGAGCAAAATCTCAGCCCTAAAAGGGAAGCTGCCTCGGACGACTAGAAATAGACATAAATAAAAACAGAACGTTTCAGTGGAGTATTAAATTTAGTGGGTATATTAAATTTACCCCTATTTTAGAAGAGAAAATGGCTAGCAACTTTCCACAAAATCATGGGTTTTGAAAGCAGATTGGTTTCTTTTAAAATGGAAAATAAATTTGGCCCTCCTGCCAGAAAATTCTTTTAGGGTTTTTTCCTCTGTATTGTTTCAAATCGAATACAGGTGCTGCTAAAGAAATGCTAATTTAACATGTATTTAGTACAGGGGTCTTCAAACTTGGCCCTTTTATGACTTGTGGACTTCAACTCTCAGAATTCCTCAGCCAGGCATGCTGGCTGAGGAATTCTGGGAGTTGAAGTCCACAAGTCATAAAAGGGCCAAGTTTGAAGACCCCTGATTTAGTACCTTCTTGGGGAGCCTAAATACTTCAGACATTAATCTAACCGAAATCTCAAGTCATCTTGAAACAGTTCCTCTGGATTATATACATCTTTGCATTTAACGGAATCTGAAAGGGTTATCCTAGAATATTTAGACATCTTTGCAAATGTTATTACTGTTGATCACAAATGGAGAATACCATACTTTTAATCTAAATATATAAATACATATTGCTTTCATGTCATCGATCACATTGGGTGCAACAGTAAAATCACTATCCAGAAAGCAACCGTTTGCTAGTGACTCAAACAGTCTGAATAAATATTTGTTGGGAATGCTTTAATTAATCAAATTTCTCCAGGGAACTCAGATTTGATTTTATATCCAAGCATGTTTGGCTTTCCCAGGAAAAAGTACCAGCTGGAAAAGACATGGCTTTGATGTAAAACCAAAACAAATACAAGAGGACAGAAATAATACCGGTAACTATTTTTATGCACAAATTATTATTATTTTCTTATTCTGCTTCTATGTTACCAAATCTAAACAACTGTGTTTAGTGAGCCTAAGAATCTAAATTGGAACTACCATGGAGAAAGTGTCTTTTCTTTTTGCTTCAAAAACTCTGCATTTCCATTTGAATATTCCTTAAATACGAAGCTCCTTAGAATCACTTGACATTTGGGCAGTCCCATCTGCCTACATCGCGATAATCTGTGCATCCCCAGAGGCTTCATACCCAAAATAAATATAGCATGGGAATTCACAGAGGGGGACCAAGTGATGGCACAGGCATCCTGACAACTGGCAAATGATGCAATTTGTGTAGTTGCATCAGATGTCATAATTGCCATCTTTTTTTTTTTTTTGCATCGATAGCTGGTCGTGGATGTTGCGGGATACAAACAACAAGAGAAGAGGAGGAGCAGGAGGGAGAGGAAAGGGTAATTTTATGCCACATTTTTAACAGGCATGTTTTAGGTAGTGTGTGATTCACTGTGTATTTTATCTGCTCATTTGCATCCCGCTTTTATTATTTTTATAAAAAACCAAGGCAGCAGACATATCCAACACATTTTCTTTCTCCTATTTTCTCTACAACAATCCTGTGAATTGGGTTGAGAGGGACTGGGCCAAAGTCACCTAGCTGATTTTTATGCCTAAGGCGAGACTAGAATTCACAGTCTCCTGGGCGATTGGCCCAGAGTCACCCAGTTGGTCTTTCATACATAAGGCAGAACTAGAACTCACCACCTCTGGCTTTCTAGCCTTTTGCCTTAACCATTAAACCAAACTGTTTAGGTGGGATTATGGCCAGGGACGGCTCTTCTTCAGATGGTTTACAGCAAAACTGTGAAATAGCAGAAATGAGCTATAGAGGTACAGAGCAGAAATGTGTGTGTGCACACCTACAGGTATAGGGTCTGCTGCTTGAGCAGGGGGTTGGACTAGAGGACCTCCCGGGTCCCTTCCAGCTCTGTTATTCTATTAAACGTGCAACAGAGGCTTCCCAAAGGTTCAGGACAACTCACCCCAAAGCCCATTCAGGCCATAGGAGAACAGCAGCCTGGCCTTCTGCTTGGCTCACCTGCTCCTCCAGGCTTACCTGGTGGTCTCCCATCCCTACAGCCTTTCTTTTCTCTTTTTCTCTCTCTCTCTCTCTCTCTATATATATATATTAGCAAACCTCTCGCCCCCCCACCTTTGGATCGCAAGACCCCCCCTCTGGGGTGACTACAGCGCCCATCATCCCCAGCGCGGGGGAGTCCAAGGCGCCCCCCCCAAGCGGCCTACCTGGCAGGGAGGTGGTCGTGGGAGAAAGACAGCAACCCCGCCCCCCGATCCCCACTCCCCCACCGGGGAAAGGCCTCTCACCTCCGTCGCAGCTGTCGAGGCAGCGCGGAGGCCTCTCCTCGGGAGGCGGCGGCGGAGACGGAGCCCGAGGCGTCGCGCTGGGCCTCAGGCCTCGCCCCCCGCGCGGGCCTCGCTCCAGCAGCCGCAGCAGCCAACCCAGCGCGCCGATGACGGCGCAAGCGGCCAGCAGCTCCCAGGCGGGCCAGCCGGCCCAGCCGGCCCGCCACAACCCGCCCCAGCCCGACCAGCCGGCCGCCACCCAGCGCTCCATCGCCTGCCCGGCCGACCGACCGACCACGCCACTGCGCACGCGCGGGAGCGGCCTCGCGGGGGGACTCCGGGCGGTACCTCGTGAGCGGCTTCCCGGCGCGCCCTTCGCGCGTTCCGCGCAGGCGCGGAGGCGCGCGCGCGGCGCCCTTTCCCTGTCGCTCCAACCGACGTCTGCGCCGAAGTCACCGGCCTCGCTTCGACTCTGCTGAGGGGCCCGGCGCGGACTTCTCCCCGGTTGTTCCCGCAGCCTCGACGGCGAAGCGGGGCCTCGCGCGCGCCCTTGAGAGTTTGAAGGGGGGGGGGAAAAACAAAAGAAAAAGCCTGAGGCGCCGAGGTAACCAATCGCGGCCCGCCACGTCACGCAGGGGGACGGGTGTGTGCCGCGCTGCCTGACGGGAAGCCCTTGTCCGAAATTCGAGGGTTGAGTTCTGCCTTCCCTGCATGAACGGAACAAAAGCCCATCATCCCCGCGAAGCATGGGAAGTGTAGCTCAATCTTGTTGAGGAGCCTTGAGAAAGTAACGGCTTGAGGGCCAGAGAAAGGAGCCGCAGGGAGACACTTCCGGTTTCCGATTGAAGTTGGCCAGGCTGCCACGCAAAGGCTAGAGGTGAGTGGCATAAGCGGAGTCGCATAGAAACCGGAAGTGGGGAGTGCAACGAAGTTCTCTCGGGTTCTGCAAAGCCACGTTGCGCTTGACTCTTTGCTAGCATATGGTTTGCAAATATGTTTGCAAATAAACTGAGTTTTCACAGTTTATTAAAATTCAACTTTCTGGCCAATTTTATCTCTGATCTGTTTTTTTTTTTAGCAGAATCCACTTCTTGTTTTGTTATGTCAAAGAAACAGAAACAACCAAAGGCATTTTCACTATTATTTTCACTATTATTGGAAATAGTTATTTAAAGAGGCCCCTTCTATCAGAATTGTCCTACAGGTAGCCCTGGAACA
>NW_015395555.1:7184-9818 GCF_001527695.2 Protobothrops mucrosquamatus | reverse complement strand
CGACCCCAAGGGGGAGGGCCTTCTCTGTGGGAGCTCCCACCCTCTGGAATGAACTACCCCCAGAGATCAGGGTGATCCCTGATCTCCCTTCCTTCCGCCGCGCCCTTAAGACATGGTTATTTCAGCTTGCAGGACTGGCCTAGGGGAAATTTTTAGTGGGGGTTTTAAAATAATTTTAAATTACTTAGGCCAATTATTAGTATTTGTCTTTTAATCATGTTTTAACTGTAGTTTTGGTATTTTGTAGTTTTTATCTGGTTGTTAGCCACCCTGAGTCCGCAAGGAGAAGGGCGGGATATAAATATAAGCAATAAATAAATAAATAAATAAATAAATAAATAAATAAATAAATAAATAAATAAATAAATAAATAAATAAATAAATAAACCGTTCCTTATATGTTTTAGCCTCCAGTCCCCTGACCATCTTTGTTGCTCTTCTCTGTACTCTTTCTAGAGTCTCAACATCTTTTTTACATCGCGGTGACCAAAACTGGATGCAGTATTCCAAGTGTGGCCTTACCAAGGCCTTGTAAAGTGGTATTAATACTTCACGTGATCTTGATTCTATCCCTCTGTTAATGCAGCCCAGCACTGTGTTGGCCTTTTTGGCAGCTGCAGCACACGGCTGGCTCATATTTAGGTGATTGACCACTAGGACTCTGAGGTCCCTCTCACAGTTACTACTTTTGAGCAAGGTACCCCCTATACTATACCTCTGCATTTGGTTTTTCTTGCCTAAATGTAGAACCTTGTTTTTTTCACCATTGAATTTCATTTTGTTAGATAGTGCCCAATGTTCAAGGTCGACCTCTAGCCTTTGTAGGAGCCCATCAAATACTTGAACACTGCAATCGTATTACCCCTAATCTTTCTTTTCACCAGACTGCAACCATTCTTTGTATGTTTTGGCCTCCAGCCCCCTTAATCATTCTTGTTGCACTTCTCTGCACTTGGTTCCAAAATGTGTGTTAACCATCAGGGCTATCAGTTGCAGTAAAGAGCCTCACATTGGAAATGACACCAAATACGATGTTCTCTAGAAGAAGCTACATCAAGTCAATTTCAGGTGGTTGACCTGTGGTCACCACAATGTAAAAACGATGTTGAGACTCTAGAAAGAGTACAGAGAAGAGAAACAAAGATGATTAGGGGACCGGAGGCTAAAGCATATAAAGAACGGTTGCTGGAATTGGGTATGTCTGGTCTGGTGAAAAGAAGGACTAGGAGGGACATGATAGGAGTGTTCCAATGTTGCCACAAAGAAGAGGGCGTCAAGCTATTCTCCAAATCACCTGAAGGTAGGACAAAAGAAGCAACAGATGGAAACTAATCAAGGAGAGAAGCAACCTAGAACTAAGGAGAAATTTCCTGACAGTGAGAACAATTAACCAGTGGAACAACCTGCCTCCAGAAGTGGTGAATGCTCCAACACTGGAAGTTTTAAAGAAGAGACCGAACACTTGTCTGAAATGGTATGGGACAGAGGTCCCCAACCTTCTGGGTACCAGGGACCAGTTCCATGGAGAAAGGTTTTTCTGCAGACCGGAGAGTGTGTGGTTTTGTGTTCTTCCTGCATCCCATGGATGGGGCTTTGCTTGTTTGTGTGGACTGGTTGCTGGCATGCCACAGCCCGATACTGGTCCACAGACCTGAGGTTGGGGACCCCTGGTATAGGATTTTCTGCTTGAGCAGGGGATTGGATTAGAAGACCTCCAATGTCCCTTCCAACTCTATTATTGTTATTGTTATTAATCATTGCACAGTCAGCCAGATGTTCAGACTGGATTTGGCATTTTTGTCTACCTATCGAGTCCTTCCCAAGGACCTGGGATAGGCAGATGTGGATGTTTGATGGTATTACAGATCTCATCGCAGGATGGAAGCAGTTCCTAGTAAGGCCGCCTTTTGCAATTGACTAATGGTGAATTTGTCAATGCCGATGATGGTGTTCAAATGGTGCTCTATTATTATTATTATTATTATTATTATTATTATTATTATTATTATTATTATTATTAGTAGTAGTAGTAGTAGTAGTAGTAGTAGTAGTAGTAGTAGTAGTAGTAGTAGGAGGAGGAGGAGGAGGAGGAGGAGGAGGAGGATTTCAGTCACAGTGTCAAGGTTCCGACTAATGAAATCAAATAAAACAGAACTCTGAGACTTGAAGTTTTCTCAAAGCATGTTTATTGGATTCATAATATCAGCACGGTCAAAAGTGAAACCAACTTGAAACTCCCCCCCTCCCAGGGATTCAGTGTAACTAGACGTCCCCTCCCCTCTACTATGCTATTGATCACGCTACCCAAGGAAAATAATTGGCGAGCTCCTCAATTTGTCTTTGCTCCTCCTTCCAGCACCTGCGGGAATGACCTTGGTTCCCACGGGACCGCTCTGTATTTTGTCTAGCAATCCTTTCATTTTCCTTCCCCACTTCCCCCTCCTTCCAATCTACGTGGCAACTTAGAATGACAAAGATGGCTTCAGCTGGCCTCGTTTCAGAATTTGACATGCAGCCTGTCGTTCTGATGCTGCCGGATTTCTGAGCATTGTTCAGCTCTTGACTATGATATATATATATATATATATATATATATATATATATATATATATATATATATATATATATATATAT
>NW_015395555.1:0-6575 GCF_001527695.2 Protobothrops mucrosquamatus | reverse complement strand
ATATATATATATATATATATATATATATATATATATATATATATATATATATAAATGATCTGGTAGGGGATATCTTGCTTGGGTGTTTTTGTTTGTTTGTTTGTTTTGTTTTGTTTTTACTTACACATTTGCTTTGGGGATTTTGGTGCGTGGTTCACCATTTTGGCTTTACAGAACTGCGAAGCACTTGACTTCTAATAAAACTATACATTTCTCAATAAATGGAGCCAAATGGAGCCTCTACTTAGAGGCTTGGCAGTTCTGACAGGAAACTAATCAAGGAGAGAGAGCCAACCTAGAACTAAGGAGAAATTTCCTGACAGTCGGAACAATTAATCAGTGAAACAACTTGCTTTCAAAAGCTGTGAATGCTCCAACATTGGAAGTTTTTAACAAGAGACTGGTCAGCCATTTGTCTGAAATGGTATAGGGTTCCTGCCTGAGCAGGGGGTTGGACTAGTAGACCTCCAAGGCCCCTTCCAATTCTGCTATTTCGTTATTCCATTCTGTAGAATTCCTCTATATTGGTCAAGGCCAGAGGCCAGAGTCTATGGTTCAAGTTAAGCAAACTCTGTTCCTAACCACGAATACACGCTGGCTTATTTAACCTGTAAACAAGGGTGAAGGTGCTAGCAATGGACATTTCGTGACATGTTCCATTTTCTGAATTGAGTCAAGCTGGAATTCGGCTTCTCTGGACCTCCGCAGTAATTACAGCTCTCACCTCATCACCAGCCTGTGTGGGGAATTACTTTCCCCCAGTTGTTTGTGAAGCAAGAAAATTGCTTTGTAGTAGTGCTACTTCGGAGAACGGCACTCCTAAAGAAGAGAATTATTCCATCAGAGTGGGTGCATGAATCTCGATGAGATGTGTGCTACTTTAGTAGCCGGCCTGATTTCATTTCTCATGTTATTGCTGTGGACAGGGGAGTGGATTAAAGTACAGAATGTCAGTGTCACTTTAAGAAAGCATACTTTTGTTTTTCAGGGAGAGAGAGAGAGAGAGAAAAGAAGAAACAAAAAAAAAAAGAAAACTCAAGTTACATTCGGGGGTAGGCTAAAGGGACCGTCTGCAGGATAACTTTAGTTAACAGAATGACTAAGTAGGAAGGGACCTTGGTGGTCTTCTAGTCCAGCCCTCTGCTCAAGCAGGAGACCATATACCATTTTTGACAAGTGGCTGTCCAGTCTCTTCTTAAAAGACTCCAGTGTTGGAGAACCACAACTTCTGGAGACAGATCGTTCCACTGATTAATTGTTCTCACTGTCAGGAAGTGTCTCCTAAGTTCTAGGTTGCTTCTCTCTTTGTTCAGTTTCCCTCCATCATTTCTTGCCTTTCCTTCTGGTGCTTTGGAAAATAGTTTGACCCCCCTCTTCTTTGTGGCTGCCCCTCAAATATTGGAACACTGCTATCATGTCAGCCTTAGTTCTTCTTTTCACTGGACAACACATTCCCAATTCCTGCAACCATTTTTCGTATGTTTTATTCTCCAGTCCCCTAATCATCTTTGTTGCTCTTCTCTGCAAACTTTTCAGAGTCTCAACATCTTTTTTACAGTGTGGTGACCAGAACTGGATGCAGTATTCCAAGTGTGGCCTTACCAAAGCATTATATAGTGGTATTAACACTTCACGTGATCTTGATTCTATCCCTTTGTTAATACAGCCTAGGATTATGTTGACTCTTTTGGCAACTGCAGCACATGGCTGGCTCACATTTAAGGGATTGTCCACTAGGACTCCAATATCCTAGTGGTTTTCATTATTATTCTATATTATTATAGATCCACAGATTTTTATTAAGGGTTCCCTGTCAGGACCCAAAAAGAAAGAGTAACAGAATAAAAAGAGTTTGAAAAGTCCTGAGAGGTCTCCTAGTCTAACCCCTTGCTCAAGCAGGAAACCCTATACCATTTCAGACAAATGGTTGTCCAATCTCTTTTTTAAAACTTCCAGTGTTGGAGCATTCACAACTTCTGGAGGCAGGTTGTTCCACTGGTTAATTGTTCTAACTGTCAGGAAGTTTCTCCTTAGTTCTAGGTTGCTTCTCTCCTTGATTAGTTTCCATCTGTTGCTTCTTGTCCTGCCTTCAGGTGCTTTGGAGAATAGCGTGACCCCCTTTTCTTTGGGGCAGCCCCTGAGATATTGGAACCCTGCTATCATGTCCCCCCTCGTCCTTCTCTTCATTAAACTAGACATACCCAATTCCAGCAATCATTTTTTATATGTTCTAGCGTCCAGTCTCCTGATCATCTTTGTTGCTCTTCTCTGTACTCTTTCTAGAGTCTCAACATCCTTTTTACATTGTAGTGACCAGAACTGGATGCAGTATTCCAAGTGTGGCCTTACCAAGGCATTGTAAAGTGGTATTAACACTTTATGTGATCTTGATTCTATCCCTTTGTTAATACAGGATTGTTAATACTAGGATTGTGTTGACTTTTTTGGCAGCTGCAGCACATGGCTGGCTCATATTTGAGTGATTGTCTACTAGGACTCCAAGATCCATTTTGGATCTTAATTGGAATGCTGAAAGCCACTTAATGACTTTTCAAAGTATGCAACCTTCTGGGGAAAAATAAGTTTATGATTGGATGATGTAGGAGAAACATAAGCTGAGCTGGAGGGTGGAGTTAAACATGTCATTAGTTTGGAGTGATTGCATCAGCACAAGAAACTCAGATCCCCTTGTGACCCTTATCTAGTGCTAATTTAGCTTCGATCATGAATTGACCAGATTCTTGTATAGAGGTAGCAGTAATAGACTCTTCTGTGCATTTAACTCAGCGGATACTCCTGATTCTTTGTGCCTGGCCGATGAGGAGGGAAGACAGACATTACATTAGTCCTCAAATTAAAACAGTTCAGTTAGTGAAAATTCAAAGTTCCCTCCCCTCCCTCCCATCTGCCTAAAATTAAAAACAATAGAAGTTGACTTACAAAAATTCATTTGGTTACCGTTCAGAGTTACAATAGCATTGAAAAAGCTGACGTACGATCATTTTTCATACTTATAACAATTGCAGCATCCCCCAAGGTCACGTGATCAAACTTGGCAACTGGTCCATATTTATGACGATTGCAGCATCTCAGGTTCACGTGATCTCCTTTTGCGACCTTCTGACAAGCAAAGTCAATGGGGAAGCAAGATTCACTTAACAACCGTGTTATTAATTTAATAGCTGCAGTGATTCGCTTAGCCACTGTGGCCTGGAAGGTCATAAAACGAGGCAAAATTCACTTATCAACTCTCTGGCTTAGCAATAGAAAGTTTGGTCTCAATTGCGATCTTGTTGAGGACTACCTGCACTGGCCCAACCGGGACTGTTGTCTGTCAGGATGGGGTCTAGGACAACTCAGTTAGATAAGATAGAGATAAGATAAGATAACCTTCATTGTTATTTTTTTTACTGTGGGCACAATGGCACACATCAAAAATGAAATTTAGTTGCCCACTCTCAAAGTGAAACACATACATGACACACACCTAAACATACTATGTACAGCATATGTATAGACCCACACCCCTACATATACACAGCAAATAAATATTAAATATTGTCCATCTTGAGTATATAATGGAAGGAGGAAGCTTGAGAGTTCACAAGGTTGATGCTGTATGGAATGAAACTATGGCTGAATCTGGATGTTCTGCTATGGATACCATGAAGCCCCCTCCTCTCCCAGAAGGTAACAAGGAAAACAGGTTGTGAAGAGGATGTGTAATGTCCCAGATGATCTTGTAGACCCTGCTCAAGCAATGCTTCTGTGCTATGTCCTGGATGGGAGAGAGAGAATAGCCAATGATATTTTCAGCTGTCCTCATCACTCTCTGCATCACCTTCCTGTTTGAAGCAGGGATGCTTCCAAACCAGACTGTGATGCCATATGACAGGATGCTCTTGATCCTCCCCCTGTAGAAAGTGATCAGGACAGGGGAAGGGAGATGTGCTTTTCTCATGCGGCGCAGAAAATGCAGGCGCTGCTGTGCCCACTTCACCAGTGTCTCCCTGTTGAGCAACCAAGACAGCCTACTCGTTAGCTGCACACCCAGCCAACTCAGCCCAGCCAACTCAGCAAGGGTCAAGACACCATGGCCAACTTGCCACGGCCAATTCTCTGCAGCCAAATTCCTGCAGGGCAACTTGCCATGGGGAAAGAGTTACACTAATTTTGAAGGATTGATGGAATAGAACCATGAAAGAAAGGATGCAAAAAGAGGGACAGAGTAAAATGTGAATGACAAAAAAAATGTCGCTCTTTGAATATTCTATTGCTTTCACTGCTCATTATCCTACCGGTAAACTGTCTCATCCATCACTTTATTTTATCCAAGAAAAATAACATTAGTGTCTCAGTGGAACTGAAAATAAGGAGAAAGAATGGATCACACATGGATTTGAAGAGGTTTGGTGGAGACCGAGAAGGAATGCATCGTTGAGCTTTGACTTTTCTACACAGCTTTGTCCAATGTGATCTTTCCACATGAGATGGACTGCAAGTCCCATCATCCAGGATGTCTATGTAGCTCAAAAATTGTGAGAATTGTGAACTGTGTAATGTTGAGAAAGGCTGTTCTAGGACTTCCTGGTGCTTGGTTTTTGGGAATAGAATAGGATAGGGTAGGGTAGGGTAGGATAGAATAGAATAGAATAGAATAGAATAGAATAGAATAGAATAGAATAGAATAGAATAGAATAGAATAGAGCTGAAAGTGACCTTGGAGGTCTTCAAGTCCATCCCCCTTCTCAAGCAGGATGACCTATACCATCTCAGACAAGTGATTGTCTAGTGACTCTTGTCTTAAAAACCTCCAGTGATGGAGCACCCATGATTTCTGGAGGCAAGCTGATCCACTGGTTAATTGTCCTCACTGCTATTTCTATGTACATATTTTTATGTAAATATTGTTTAATTATTTTAAATTGCATTGTTGAATTGTCCTGCAGCAAGTTATCCCACAGTGAGTTGGCCATGACAAGTTGACCATGGCGAGTTGTCCCACAGGGAGTTGGCCATGACAAGTTGGCCATAGAGAGTTGGCCATGGAGAGTTGTCCCACAGCAAGTTGGCCATGGAGAGTTGTCCCACAGTGAGTTGGTCTTGGCAAGTTGGCCGTGGAGACTTTGCCATGGCAAGTTGTCCCACAGTGAGTTGGTCATGGCAAGTTAGCCATGACAAGTTGGCCATGGCAAGCTCTTCCAGAGTGAGTTGGTCATGGCAAATTGGCCATGACAAGTTGGCCATGGAGACTTGGCCATGGCAAGTTGTCCTGCAGTGAGTTGGTCATGGCAAGTTCGCCATAACAAGTTGGCCATGGAGACTTGGCCGTGGCATGTTAACTATGGAGAGTTGTCCCACAGTAAGTTGGTCTTGGCAAGTTGGCCATGGAGACTTGGCCGTGGCAAGTTGTCCTGCAGTGAGTTGATCATGGCAAGTTGGCCATGGCAAGTTGGCCGTGGCAAGTTGTCCTATTCCAGTCTGGAAGATGCATTCACGATCTCCAGCATCCTATATCTGTTGCTACAATATTTTTTTTTTAAAAAATCATCCAGACAGATTTCAAGTGTCACTCAGTGAAGGCTGGGAAATGAAAAGAGAGATGTAGGCAAGTGCATAAGACGTTGGCCCTGTCAGCAAATGCATTGGCAAGTTACGAAAAGCACAAGGCTGTGAAATGGAATTGAGTCGCATTCAATTACCACCAAACTGAACCTCCTCTTCAGGCCTCCCAATTAAATTATCATTTCACCTGGGCAACTGTTCCCCTTTGGGCACAAAAAACTTTGGTCCTCTGACGCTTTTGAAATATTTGTTCATTATTTATTTATCAGCTATCTATCTATCTATCTGTTGGTGTTTTTTTTCCCCCAGGCTGTATGTGGGATTTTTGAGAGAAGCCAAAAAGATTTTTTGAAATGACAATCACAAGTCCTCTCAGTTAAACTCGTGTCAAAGATTTATTTCCTCTCCCATTTCGAGCTAAGTTATTTGAAAAGAAGGATTGGCCTTTATTTTTTTTTTTAAAAAAGCACTAGCCGGGGTAATTAAGTCGGATGTTTTATTAATCTGGTTTAAAAATATTTCTCTTCTCTCCTTCCATTCTCCAAAGCAGGAGAGTACAAGACGTAACAGGGTGGAAGATCAACACAGAGATAGCCAACCTGTGTTTCAATATTTGAGGGGCTCCTACAAAGAAGAGGGGGAGGTCAACTTATTTTCCAAACAGTGAAAAGCAAGACAAGAAGTGATGGATGAAAACTAATCAAAGAGAGAAGCAACCTAGAAGTAAGGAGAAATGTCCTGATAGTTAGAACAATTAACCAGTGGAATGGCTTGCCTCCCAGAAGTTATGGGCGCTCCATCACTGGAGGTCTTTAAGAAGAGACTGGGCAATTATATGCCTGAAATGGTAGAGGGTCTCCTGCTTGAGAAGAGGGTTGGACTAGAACAGGGCTTTTCAATCTTTTCACCCATTGTACCACTTTTAAAATATGGCAATATCCGAGTACCACCAGTCGCCTAGCAAGGTGTCAAAAAGTTGATCAAAAAAAAAAGGAAAAAAGTGATGAAGT